>NC_073313.1:111154551-111454551 GCF_027595985.1 Sorex araneus
TAGTAAAGTGGGCAGGCCTAGATCACCCTTGACCTTAGTATTTAAAGAGGAGAAGGGGAGAGAAAGAAAGTAATGAAGGGGGAGTTAAATAATTGGTTAATCAGCAATAGGGCTTCAGTCATACTGGTGTTATGGGTGAGTGGCTTATATTCAAAAGACAGACTCAAGAAAACTGAATATATGAGCTCTAACTGTAACCACTGCAGCTTTGTAGTGTGCCTGTAAAGCTGACAGGCGGTGATGGGATGGGGTTTGATGTGCAGAGGGAAAATGAAAATTAGTGGGAGGAAGTTGACACTGGTTGTGGGAATAGTTTTGAAATATCATATGCCTAAAATTAAACTCTCAATAACCTTAAAATCATAGTTCTTTAAAAAACAGAAAAACAACCCTTAGAAATAAAATACAGAAAAATAATTAAAAATTTGGAAAAAACCTTAGAAGCACTGGTGAGGATGGGAAGAAAAGGAATTCTCATATACTCTTTGTGAGAAACTAATGGATGCTGTCTCAAAGGATAACAGTATGGACATTTCCTTAAAAAAGCAAATGAAAATTCCATTTACTATAGCAATACCAATCGTAGCATTTATATAAAAGATATGAAAATACAATTTAAAATATTATTTGCACCTTGATGTCTTTAGTAGCATTATTCACAACATCCCAAGCATGAAATAAAGTAACATTCCCAGTGGCCAATCACTGGATAAGGAAACTGTGGTATATATATTAAAAAAGATGTTTGTTTTGTGGGACAAAAATGGATCTGAAAGTATTATGTTAAGTGAAAAAAGGAAATTAATGACAACGACTCACATGTGGACTATGTATAACTAAAGTAAACAAACCTTCAATGCTTAGGCAAAAAAGTACCTGGAAAACTGACTCCTAGACTCAGTGTAATCTATGACCATTACCAGAGGAAAGGGGAATGGGCTTGTGGAAAGAAGAGTGAAGGAGAATTTTTTTGGTGGTAAGATGGCAGTAAAATTTGCTAGTGAATGTAGTGAGCAATAAACAGAAACACTTATAAAATACTCTCTGAGATTCTATCATAATTAAAAAGATAATCAAAACAGCAAATAGACAAAATAAACTATGCCCTAATATGTTTCCTTGAAAACAGAAAAAAATTTATAAGCCTCTACCCAGGTTAATCAAAGATGTTAAAAATGGTACAAATTGCTGAAATAGCAAATTCATTTCAGCCACTATTTCTCAATACATGCAATTCAAATCATTGTACTGTACACTTTGTTCTTATCTTACAGCGATGCTGTCAATTATTTATCGACAAGACAAGGGAAAAATTCACGTACAAAATCTAGATCAGTGATTTCCAAAGCCAGTAACTTTGGGAAACACCAGCTACTTGGGTCATACCCCTTGGCAGTGCTGAAATGATACAGAGTGTTTGTACTAGCCTCCAGTACAACTGAGGATGTCTCTTTCTCTGTTCTCTTTAAGAAGGCATATTTACAGAGGTGGAGAAGCTGAGTGATATTTTTTTCCTGAAAAGTGGCCCGTAGGTCAAATAATTTTTGTAACACTTAATAGAAAATGCTAACCGCATCTTTGGAGGATTCAATCTTTAGAATTCTTTTTTTGAATAGCAAATAGTTTATTAGTACATGGATTCGTGGCAATACTAAATTCGCTTGAGCAGCATATAATAATTATATAAAAATGCTTGCTAATTATCAAAAAATTGATGGCTCTTAGGGCTGTCACGTAGAATTCTCATGCAAATCAATAGATAATCTGTATGTGTCTCTAGCTGATGAATGAATTCTATCTGTCCAAGTAGTGAACACCCAACACAGAAGCATTTTCTTTTTCTTTTCAATTTTTATATATTTCATTTTCATAAAAGTAGTTCACAATAGTTCATTACAGATAATAGTCAAATACCAATCCCACCACCAAGAACCTTCCCACCACAATAAGAGGAAAGTGTTTGCAGGTTGTTGTATTTCATTCTGGAGCCATTTAAGCCTGTACATAAGAAAATACAAGCAAGTATGTTAAAACCAAACAAACGTGTGCTACCTTTGATATGTAAGTGGGCTAGAGTATAAGCATTTGCGGCCGCGTGCTCCAGGACATTCTGTGTTGCTCTCTTCTGGAAACTTTAGTTTGTAGTCTCTGGATCTTGGCTATTGATGAGATTACATCCCCCCTGGGGCAGTTTGTGGGTGTGACAGCCAAACTACTGGAAAACTGGAGAGCTGGGGGGCGGGGGAGGCCCAGTCCTGGGCTTGGAGAACCGAAGCATTTTATGGTTAACTCTACAAAGTTTTCTTTTTTTTATTTCTATGGAAAGAGCATGAATGCAGTCCCCAAGTGCCACAAATTATGCAGTAGAATTCCCCACATTTGAGGAAATCACAGGGTTCAGCACATTCGAAGGCAATGGATAAGACTTGCCTGGGAAAACCACCTTCATGATCCTGGTGTCTCCCCTGAGAGGAAAGTATAATTCTACAAAACTTTTAAAAAAATTTTTATTAAAAAAAATCACTGAGGTACAGTTGCAAACTTATTTCGTGTTTGCATTTCACTCATATAGTGATCGTTTACCCATCCCTCCACCAGTGCCCATTCTCCTCCACCAATGAACCCAGTATCCCTCTCACCACCCCCACCCCATCCCCCACCACCCCACCCTGCCTCTACAGCAGGGCATTCCCTTTTGTTCTCTCTCCTTTTGGGTGTTGTAGTTTGCAATAGGTATTGAGAGGCCTTCATGATTGATCTGTAGTCTACTTTTACCTAGCATCTTTCAATCCGAATGGGTCCTCCCAACATCCTCTACTTGGTGTTCCCTTCTCTATCTCAGCTTCCTTTTCCTCCAGCATGTGAGGCCAGTTTCCAAGCTGTGGGGCAGACCTCCTGGTCCTTATCTCTACTATTCTTGGGTGTTAGTCTCCCACTCTGTTACTTTATATTCCACAGATGAGTGCGATCTCTCTATGTCTATCTCTCTCTTTCTGACTCATTTCACTTAACATGATACTTTCAATATTGATCCACATATATGCAAATTTCATGACTTCATCTTTTCTAGCAGCTGCATAGTATTCCATTGTGTAGTTGTACCAAAGTTTTTTTTAACCAGTCAAGTGTTTTGGGGCACTCTGTTTTTTTTTCCAGATTTTGGATATTGTAAACAGTGCTGCAATAAACATACAAATGCAGATGTCATTTCTACTATACCTTTTTGCCTCTCCAGGATATATTCCCAGGAGTGGTATTGCTGGGAAGTATGGGAGCTCAATTTCTAATTTTTTGAGAATCGTTCATATTGTTTTCCAAAAAAGGCTGGACCAGTCGGTATTCCCACCAGCAGTGAAGGAGTGTCTCTTTCTCCCCATATCCTCATCAACACTGGTTGCTTTTGTTCTTTTGGGTGTGGGCCAGTCTCTGTAGTGTGAAATGATATCTCATTGTTGTTTTAATCTGCAGCTCCCTGATGATTAGTGAGGTAGAGCATTTTCTTATGTGTCTTTTAGCCATTCAGATCTCTTCTTTGAGAAAATTTCTTTTCATTTCCACCCCCCCCCCATTTTCTGATGGGGTTGGATGTTTTCTTCTTGTAGAGTTCAACCAGTGCTTTATATATCCTTGATATCAACCCCTTATCAGATGGGTATTGGGTGAATATCCTTTGCCATTCTGTGGACTGTTTTGCATTTTGGTCACTGTTTCTTTTGAGGTGCAGAAGTTTCTTAGTTTAAGATAGTCCCATTTGTTTATCTCTGTTTTCACTTGCTTGGCTTATGGTGTATCATCTTTGAAAATACCTTTAGCTTCAATGGTGTGGAGGGTTTTGCCAACCTTGTCTTCCATGTACCTTATGGATTGTGTTCTCATGTTGAGGTCTTTAATCCATTTTGATCTGATTTTTTACATGGTGTCAGGTCGAGACCTAAGCCCATTCTTTTGCATGTAGCTGTCCAGTTTTGCCAGCACCATTTGTTAAAGAGACTTTTCTTGCTCCAATTCAAATTTCTTGCTCTCTTATCAAAGATTAGATGATAGTATATTTGAGTGTGTGTGTCAGGATATTCAACCCTGTTCCATTGGTCTTCGGCTCTGCCTTTGATCCAGTACCATGCTGTTTTAATTACTATAGCTTTTCTACAAAACTTTTAAAAATGAAGTTATACCAGTTTTCTACAGTATCATTCACAGAGGGAATTTGATCAGTCTCTTAGGTTTAAAATCCCTCTTGTTCCCAAATCAAACGCATTAAAAAATTGGAAAATGGCAAATAAATTTATCTCATGAGAGAGAGGTAAAATTGCCAAACAAAATATTAGCAGATTACAATATGTAAAAGTAATTATACATCTTGGGTAAGTGGGATTTATCCCTGGTACCTGAGGCTGATTAGCTATCAAAACCTTCTCTTTTAACTTTTTAATTGAATCACTGTGAGATAGATCCTTACAAAGCTATTCATGATTGGATTTTAGTCAAACAGTATTCCAACACCCATCCCTCCACCAGTGTACATTTCCTAGCACCAGTGTCCCCAGGTTGGCTCCCATCACCACCCACCCCCTGCCTGCCTTTATGTCAGGCACTTTTCTTCTCTCTCTGTCCCTATATGTCTTTCTCTGCCTCTCTCCATCTCTATATCTCTATCTCTCTCTCCTTTTAGGCATCGTGGTTTGCAATATTGATACTGAAAGGTTATCAAGAATATCTCTTTACTTACTTTTAACCCTCAGATCTTGTGTAGTGTGATCATTCACAGTTATTATTGTCATAATGGTTTCCTCTCTATCTTACATACTCTCAGCCCCCCACACACTTGTGGTTAGTTCCAACCATTGACCATTCCTCCTAACTCCTGTTTTCCCTGGCCATGGATATTAGTCTTTTAATATATATATATATATATATATATATATATATATATATATATGTGTGTGTGTGTGTGTGTGTGTGTGTGTGTGTGTGTGTGTGTGTATATTTATTTATATACCACAGATGAATGCAGTCATTCTGTATCTGTCACTCTCCTTTAGATTCATTTCACTCAGCATGATACTCTCCATGTCCATCCATTTATAGGCAAACTTTATGACTTCATTCTTTCCTAACAGCTGCATTGTATTCCATTGTGTAGATGTGCCATAGTTTTTTTATCCATTCATTTATTCTATGCCACTCAGGTTGTTTCCAGATCCTGACTATGGTGAATGAACATAGGAGTGAAGATGGTGTTTCTGCTGTGTGTTTTTTGTCCCCCAGGGTATATTCTGAGAAGTGGTTTTGCTGGGTCAAATGGGAGCTCAATTTCTAGTTTTTTAAAAAACATCTATATTGTTTTCCAAAAATGCTGGACCACTTGGTATTCCCATCAACAATGAATGAGAGCCGCTTTCTCTCTGTATTTACATCAGCTCTGGTCTGGTTATTCCTATACTTTTTGATGTGTTACGGTCTCTATGGTATGCAATGATATCTCATTGTTGTTTTGATTTGCAACTCTGTGATGATTAGTGATGTAGAATATTTTTTCATGTGCCTTTTTTCTTTTTTAAAATAATGTAGGAGTACTGCTATTTGTTAAGCCATTGATTAAGCTGATTGAATTGGGAATGAACTCCACATTATTTTTTAAAAAAAATGTATCATCGTGAGATAGAGTTACAAAGCTTTAATGTTTGAGATTCAGCCATACAATGATAGAACACCTATCCCCTCACCAATGTACATTTCCACCACCCACATCTCAGTCCTCACCCTGCCTCTATGGCAGACAATTTCCCTGATGCTCTTTCTCTAATTTGGGGCATTATGCTTTGCTCAAAATTTCCCACCACCATTCAAGCCTACGTGCCAGGGGCAGATGCTAGATAATGTATTTAATTTATTTCCCATTGCTCATTTTGAATACCATGAGAGCTCATATGGCCTCGATTGTAAATGTAAATTTCTAGATTGTAAATGATTGGGTTTTGTAAGTGATTGGGTTCCAGAGACATCACTGTATGGCAGTAATCCATTTTGGGATTCAATTGTGAGTCTCTGGGCCAGGGCTATTGGTGTGCTAAGATGGTGCCTTGGGGGCAAATTGGGGGTGTGACAGCCAGTCTGCAGGGCGCGTGGAAACCTGGGGAGGGACAGCCAGGCTCCTCTGTCGACATGCGGCATGGAGATTCAGTTCTGGAACCCGCAAATTTGTACCTTGTTTGTGGAAGTTCTTGGTCACCGAGATTCCATCTGGAGTAGGCGTCATGTGCCTTTTAGCCATTTATATTTTGTCTTTCAGGAAATTTATGTTCGTTTCTCCTCCATGTTTTTTTTTATGGGTTTGGATATTTTTATCTTGTAAAGTTCTACCAGTGCCTCATATATCTTTTCTATTAATCCTTTATGAGACAAGTATTGGGTAAATAATTTTTCTCACTTCGTCAGCTGTCTTTGTATCTTGGTCACCGTTTATTTGAAGTCCAGAAGCTTCAACTTACTTAGTGAGTGGTGTTTCATCTTTAAAGATGTCTTTAGCTTCAATGCCATGAAACTTACAGCCTACATTTTCCTACATGTACCTTATGGATTCATTCTGATACTGAGGTGTTTAATCCATTTTGATCTGACTTTTTTGCATGGCATTAGATAGAAGTCTCAGTTTGTTATTCACATGTAGCTATTCAGTTTTCCCAGCACCACTTGTTGAAGATTTCCTTGTTTAATTTGATATTTTTCTACTGTAAAAAAGATTAAGTGATCGTATATTTGAGGGTCTGTATCATAATATCCAACTCTATTCCATTGTTATGCATGTCTGTTATTATTTCAAAACCATGCTGTTTTAATTACCACCGTTTTGTAGTACAGTTTGAAGTTTTTAGGAGGTAATGCCACTCATCTTCTTTTTGCCAAGGATTATTTTAGTTATTCAGGAAGGTTTATTGTTCCATATGAAATACAGAGGTGTTTGATCTATTTCTTTAAAAATGTCATGTATCCTTCTAGGGACTGCATTAAATCTGTCTAATGCTTTGGAGAGTATTGCCATTTTGATAAAGTTAATCCTCCCAATACATGAGCAGGTGATGTATCTCCATTTTCTCATGTCCGCTTTTATTTCTTGGACTAGTGTTTTGTAGTTTTCTTTGCACAGGTCCTTCACATGTTAAGTTAAGCTGAGTGTGCCGTATTTGATTTTCTGAGGCACATTTACTTTAACTTTTAAAAAAACTCAATGTGAGATACAGTTAAAAAGCTTTCATGATTGAGTTTCAGTGATACAGTTACTGAACACCCATTCCTCCACCAGTGTGCATTTTCCTCCACCAATGTCCTCAAAATTCCTCCCATCACTGTCACCCCATCACACCCCCTGGAGTGGCAGACAGTTTCCTTCTTGAAGTCTCTCTAATTTGGGGAATTATGGTTTGCAATACAGGTACTGAGAGTCCATCATGATTGCTCCTTTATCTACTTTTAGCACACATCTCCCATCTCGAGTGATCCCTCCAACCATCATTGATCCCTTCTCTATTCCAGCTGCCTTCTTCCTTTATCCCTCCAACCATAGTGATCCCTTCTCTAACCTACCTGCCTTCTCCCTCAGCTCACGAGGCAGGATCTTAACCGTGGAGCAATCTTCCTGGCCCTTGTCTCTAATGTTCTTGGCTAATGTTCTTGGGTGTTAGTCTCATGTTATGTTATAACTTTCTCCTGGTTCTGCATTCAAGGATGACTCCTATCACTATTCCGATGATCATATGCCATGACAGTTTGAAGTGGGGTCCACAGAATGAAAAGCAAGCTCTTTAGGCTCTGTAACATCTTTTCTGCCCCATCACTTTTTTAAATAACATGCTAGGAGCACAAACTAATTCAATGTTTACAAGTTTTAAAGGGAGACTGAAGATTAAGACTTTAGAAAGAAAAAAAATAATATTCAGATAGTGAAGGAAGAAATAAGTCTTTTTTCACAAAATGCATATCTCTTTGTAAAAACTTGAAAGAATCAGGGTCCATAGGACAGCTCAGTGTTTACTGGCCTTCCTTTGAAGCATAAGGACTCAAATTCAATCCTGGTGCTACTTAATATGAGTGAGGTCGAGACAGTTCTATTGTTTGTAATCCCTGGAACCATATGCAATTTCCAGTTGCACCACAATACAGTATGTGTGGGCAACACAACTAAAGGATTGTGGTCCTGGTGAGCAGCACAATCAAAAGATGTGAGAAGACAGTATGTCAAACCCTTAGTGTGTGAACCACAGTAACACACAGCAAACATTAGTCAGAATTCTCATGAGCACAGAAAGTAAATTAATGAGCACTATGGCTGAGTAGTCATTCACCACAACCCAAAGTGCAACCATAGGCAAACATCACAACAAAATGTGGGAGTATTATGGCCAGGCATGTATGGTATTGAAATGACCATTGAAATTAACCAATGAACAAAGAATCTACAAAGTTTCCTGGAATTAATAAACTTTAGGAAAGGTTTAGTACACAAAACAAATTTACAGTAGACATTTACTTTTCTATTTCCAATGAACTTTTTTATGGCTTTCTCTCTCTCGGCATTCCTGGAACAACGATGGAGGTGCTGAACCAGTCAATCATATTCCTCGTGGATGTTGTCAATAGTGGCATCTTCCCATATTGCCGCAATAGTGCCAAAGAGCTCCCAGTCGGTGGTCATTCTGGGAGTTCTCTTCTTAAACTTGCAGCCCTTTCTCCCTACTTTGTGAAGTAAAATTTCACATAAAGGAGATTGTGGCCTGATCCTGTTTGGAATTTTGGAACAACAGTGACATCGGTCAGGCAAAACCATCAATTGAATATGATGTGGTCAATTTCGTTGTGGAAATGTCCACCGGGAGATTCCCATGTCCAACGTTTAGAGTTGGCCTTCTGGAACTATGAGTTACCATGGATGGTCTTGGTCGACATGATGAAATCAGACAGTCTCTCAACCTGTTCGTTCTATTCTAGGCTGTGTGTCCTGATGTGGAGTTCTTCAGGTGATTTTCTCAGTCTTATCTTGGCACTAAAATCACCGACAATGACCTTGTAAAAGGTGTGGTCTTCTTTATAGAACTTCTCCAGCTCCATGTAGAGCTTCTCAATTTCTTCTTTGTCTTAGTCGGATGTTGGTGCATAGACGATGAAGATAGAAACTACCGGCAATGAGCCACATCTATTCAAACGTAAGCGTCCAATTCACCGTTCGAAAGAGTCAATGCTCATGGCCAATTTCATGTTGATGAGTGTAAAAACTAAGGCACACCGTGGGGTGTGCACACTCACGGGCTCTCCTGGGGGGTCTGTCTCACCGCCCACGTTCAGTGCTCTGGATCCGCTGTGTATGGGCTGGATCGGGAAGGCTGTTGGCCAAGGGCAGGTGATGGAAGGAAGAACGAGGACCAAGCTGGTTGCTGATTAGCTACCATTTATTCAATCTTCCATCTTTCTCATCTCCCACACTCTTAGCTCCGTCCTCTCTCTGGATCTACTGCCACAGCTCTGGATTCTCTTTTCTCTCTCCTCCCTCTTTCTCTGTCCCCTTGCCCCTAGGCTACACAGAGACAGGTAGCAAAATCAACATAAGAAAGCCCTTCCTGAGGGTAGGGCATTCCAAAGCCCTTCCTGACTCTTAAGGTGTTTTTTTCCTTTCCTTAGTCCAAACACTCATCAACATCTTAATTCTAGTTATTTTTGTATGGGCATAGCAAGAGATACATTGAGGCTTGCGAGACAGCTCTCCTGGCAACATCTTGCCACAGACTCAGACTACAGCACTCAGGCCAGATTAATCATTCCTCACCCTAGCAGGGTCCAAATCTAGTTATCACTGTTTGGATCATGACAACATTTGTCCATGACCAAGGTCTTAACTTATAGTTAAGCATTAGGCACTTTGGCCAGGCCCATCTTGATGCCAGGGTAGCACACAACTCACTGCTTGCCCTGGGTCCGTCTTGTCCCTCATCGGGATCCTGCTTTTGGGGGGTGCTTGGAAGTAAGGGCAGCTGAGGCTTAGGTGGAGAGAACAGATGCCCAAGAGGAAAATATCATGTAGAGTCAAATGACTCCCAGGTTACAAAAGCATAGCATTTACTAAGTTTTCCTGTGTCCATACAAAAAGGACATTGCTCTGAATAAACTATGCAAAGGACTCAAGGAGAAGAGAAAAACAGTATTTACAAGTCAACAAAACACGAAGAAAGAAGCTACAAATATACAAAGAGGAATGGGAGCACCTTGACGGGAGTAAACCAATAAACCTTAACTACCTGAGGCTATGTTATCCTACAGAAAACCATCAGGACCATTCTGTTGTACAAGAAGGGAGACATCCACAACATTGGCAACTGTTGCCGATCTGCGTGTTGTCCGTCATCTACAAGTTGTTCACTCTAGTCATCCTGAATAAGATCGGCAGAACACTAGACAAAGGACAACGATGCGAGCAAGCTGGGTTCTGAAAAGGATGATCGACCATATCCACACAGTGACCAAGCTCATTGAGGTTTTGTGAGAGTTCAAGATTCTGCCCTGTCTAACATTCATCAATTTAAAGAAGGCCTTTGATTCTGTTGAGACTGAAGCAGTCATCAAAGCCCAGGGTGTTCAAACTGAGCCACCAGGATCTCACCATTCTACAAGAAAGTGATCATCAATGTAAAGAGAGGGGTTCGGCAGGGTGATACCATTTCACTGAAACTCTTCAGTGCTACCCTCAAGAACATCATGCAATGACTGGAATGAGAAGGAACAGGAGTGAAGATAGATTGTCAGCAACTACACCACCTTTGCTTTGCTGATGACATCATTCTAATTGCATCAAATATTCAAATATTAGTCAAGAGGCACGATTGCTGGCTGACCATGAGTGTGGGAAGGTCGGATTGCAGCTGAATCTCGTGAAGACAATGTTCATGAGAAAAGAACTAGTTCCTGACGTTCCATTTGGTTTAAATGAAACGAACATCTCCGAATGCAGCAGTTATGTGTGTCTGGGTCGAGAATTCAACATGATGAACAACGTGGCACCAGAACTGTGCAGGTGGAAGAGAGCAGCATGGAATGCCTTCAAGAGCATCAAAGAAGTGGTAAGAGGAAGAAGAACCTCCAGCTCTGGGCACAACTTTTCGACTCCACTGTTCTTCCTGCCTCAGAGACCTGGGCCCTAAAAAAAAAACAGGATGAAAATGCTATTCGGGTAATCCAAAGAAGAATTTAAAGAGCTAAGCTTGGAGTATCACGTTTCACTCAAGTGAGAGAAGGAAACCGGTGTTCCAAACTCCATCGATGATTGAGCATCAGAGACACTGCCTTGTTTGCCAAGGTGTCGAAAATCAGATGGGCCGGACACATAATGCAATTTGGAGACAACAGCTGGAGTAGAGCCATTACCGACTGGATTACACAGGACATCAAAAGAACAGCTGGCCGCCCACCTGCAAGATGGTCAGACTTCTTCATCAAGACCCTTAACAAATTGTTTGATGTTCTTCATGTTCCTGGAGCAAGCGCATGCCATTGGGCTACACTAGCACGTGACAGGTCGAATGGAGACATTACTGGTGCCTGCTAGAGCAAATCATGAGCAACGGGATGATAAGTGATACAAGTGACACAAGTTCATTTCATTTTTTTTTATTTAATCACCCTGAGAACTGTTACAAAGCTTTCAGGTTTAAATCTCAGTCATACAATGATCAAACACCCATCCCTTCACCAGTGCACTTGTTCCACGACCAAGAACCCCAGTGTATCTCCCCTCCCCACCCCCGCCTGTGTGGCAAATGATTTTCACTTTACTCTCCTTTACTTTGATTACATTCAATTTTCGACAGAAAACCCACTATTATTATTTGGAATTTTCCCCCAACAATCAGACCTGCTGAAAAGGTATCATTAGATAATTTGTTTTCTATTGCTGATAATGAAGAGCATATGATGTCGCACGGCCATGACAGTGGCCGCAATTTTGGTATTTTAGTAATTAAGTCCAGAGGTATTTCTGCCAGCTGCCACTGTGTTCTGAAATTGGTTTTTGTACCTCTTGGATCATGGCCATTCAGGAGCGGAGGAGACATTCTCATTTGGGCAGAGAGCAGGGCCAGTTCCGCCCCCACTCCTCATTGCGAGATTTCCCGTGTGCCCCATCACTACAAACTCCTACTTCTCTGTCCAATTGGTTCTGAAAGGTGGCGGTCGCCATGCTGCCGCAAAGGGGGAAAGGCCGAGGGTCAAAAACCCTTCCCCTCCTGGGGCGGCATGGGGCCGTACAAGTGATTTTCAATGAACAAGAAAAATATGAAATTAAACATACATGTTTAATGAAATAATATAACTCTCAGAAGATACCTACAAGATTTTAATGAAAGATTATCAAACTCTAATGAAAGAAATTAAATAGTAAATAGGGTTTTCCATTTTCATAGATTGGAGTGTTCAATATTGCAAACCATAGGTTTTTAAAACATTGTTACTAGTCAATGTAATCCTAGTCAAAACCCTAAGTTATTTTGTGGCTACTGACAAACTGAGTTTACTCTCTATTTGGACAGGTAAAGACCCGGAAAAAATAAGCACAATATTTAATAATTAAAGAAAAGTCAGAGGACTGACTGTAAAGCTGCATTAGTTCAGTATGGTATAAGAAAATGAACATATAAATAGATAAATGAAACCAAATATGAGGTCCATAATAGGACCTCATAAATACAGCCAACTGTCTTTGACAAATGATCAAAGTCAATGCAAGTTAAGATAAAGGACTCTTTAAAGAATGGTATTGGGAGGCTGGAGCAATAGCACAGTGGGTAGGGCATTTGCCTTGCACACAGCCAACCCGGGTTCTATTCCGAGCATTCCATATGGTCCCCTGAGTACCGCCAAGTGTAATTCCTGAGCGCAGAACCAGGAGTAACCCCTCTGCATCTTCAGGTGTGACCCCAAAACAAAAAAATATAAAAAATAAAAAATGGTATTGGGACCTGCAAAAATATTGCAGGGGTTAAGATGTATTCCACGTCAGAGGTCATGTGGGGGAAGGGTGATGTGGGCCGAATATAGTCTAGAGAATGAACACAATGGCCACTCAACACCTTTATTGCAAACCACAATACCTAATCAGAGAGAGAGAAAAAAAGGGAATACCCTGCCATAGTGGCAGTGTGGGGTAGGGGGAGAAGGGACTGGGGAGGGGGGGAGGGATGCTGGGTTTACTGGTGGTGGAGAATGGGCACTGGTGAAGGGATGGGTTATCGAACTTTGTATGGGGGAAAAATGAGCACAAAAATGTATAAATCTGTAACTGTACCCTCATGTTGACTCACTAATTAAAAATAAACTATTAAAAATGAAAAAAAAAGATGTATTCAACATATGTGACTAAACTTAGATTGATTCTTGGCAATCAAGTATCACTATGGTCCCTTGATCATGGCAAGATCTTGTACTGGAGGGACCATGAGCTCTTCCATGTTTATCTGAGAAATCCCTTGCAATACAGGACCCTAACAGAACCCTCCCTTAGTGCTGATTACCAGTAAATCATTTCCCAACCCCTCTTTACTTAAATACCATGGACTACAAAAGTTCTTCATGATGATTTTCCAACACCAATTCCACCACCACTGTCACCTTCCCTTCATCTTTGTCTCTATTTTCCCAATCAAGCCCCAATCCTCCCCCTAGCAGTCTGAAAATATTTATTTTATATTGCTCATTATGCCTAAATGGTTAATGAAATGATCAAAAAATGTTTCTTTACAAAAAAATATGAAATTTATTGTATATCACCATGGGATATTAAGTCCTTATCTGAAAGTTTAATGTGCTGTTTTTGCAAGTTATGCTTCTTTGTTAAAGTGTTTTTAGTAGTTTGGTTGGTTTATACATTACAGCCCATTCATTCAATTCTGGGATGCCAATGTTGTAGGTACTGGAGATGTCTTTTGGCCACAAATGCTGCTGTGTGCTCCAGAAAACCAAGAATTGTTAACAGGGTAGTCCAGCTTGAATCAAATTTTTAACTGGATGGCAGCAATGGAATGTGGGAGTGGCTACCAGTGCTTTATTTATTTATTTATTTATTTATTTGGATTTAATTTAATTTATTTTTTTACAGTTACAGATTTATACATTTTTGTGCTCATGTTTCTCCCTTACAAAGTTTGATAACCCATCCCTTCACCAGTGCCCATTCGCACCCAAAAGATACAGTGACCAGAATACAAAGACTATCTACAGAATGGGAAAGGATATTTACACAATACCCATCAGATAAGGGGTTGATATCAATGGTATATAAAGCAGTGGTTGAACTCTACAAGAAGTAAACATCCAACCCCATCAAAAAATGGGGCGAAGAAATAAACAAACTTTACCAAGGAAGAGACACGAATGGCCAAAAGGCACATGAAAAAGTGCTCTACATCACTAATCATCAGAGAGATGCAGATCAAAACAACCATGAGATACCACCTCACACCACAGAGGCTAGCACACATCCAAAAGAACAAAAGCAACCGCTGTTGGAGAGGATGTGGGGAGAAAGGGACCCTTCTACACTGCTGGTGGGAATGCCGGCTAGTTCAGCCCTTTTGGAAAACAATATGGACGATTCTCAAAAAACTAGAGGTTGAGCTCCCATTTGACCCAGCAATACCACTCCTGGGAATATATCCCAGAAAAGCCAAAAAGTATAGTCGAGATGACATCTGCACTTATATGTTCATCGCAGCACTGTTTACAATAGCCAAAATCTGGAAAAAACCCGAGTGCCCTAGAACAGATGACTGGTTGAAGAAACTCTGGTACATCTATACAATGGAATACTATGCAGCTGTTAGAAAGAATGAGGTCATGACATTTGCATATAAGTGGATCAGCATGGAAAGTATTATGCTAAGTGAAATGAGTCAGAAAGAGAGAGACAGACATAGAAAGATTGCACTCATCTGTGGAATATAGAATAATAGAGTATAAGACTAACACCCAGTGCTTTATTTAGTCAAGAAGATGGCCCAGCCTTCCCTGAGAGCACCTTGTAGGTCTCATCCAGGAACGGGTTACAAGACATTTTTGTGGCTGGTGATCTTTTTCAAGATTTATTTCAATCTCTGGAATAAGGCCAGTAGATGAGCTTACATGGCAGCAGTAGTGGGACATGGGCGTGGCTGCGAGAGCGTCAGGATGTAGAAGCAGATGGGGCCAGTAAATCATTTTGCTAAAACTTGGAAACAAGGGGTGAAGGATGTGGCTCAGAGATTGAGTGTGTGTCAGTTATGTAGTAGGAACTATTCCTGACACTGAAGACAATAGATTATTCAATTAGTTAATGAATAGATCAACCGTGATATATATATATGTATATATATGTATATATATATTTGCTTTATGGGTCACACCTGGAAATACACAGGGGTTACTCCTGGCTCTGCACTCAGGAATCACCCCTGGCAGTGCTCAGAGGACCATATGGCATGCTGGGAATCGAACCCGGGTTGGCCACGTGCAAGGCAAACACCCTACCCGCTGTACTATTGCTCCAGCCCCCCTGATATATTTTTAATTTTCATAGTATTAATTAATAAAAAGAAGTGAACAAAAGTCATGGGATAATCATAAATGCGTATAACTATAGAAAAAGCCAATGAGGATGACTAAGAAAATATATTAGGCAAAGGAAAATCTTCCCTCAAGATTTGTGTCCAGAGAAAGTGATGGGATATATACCCATTTATTCACTCAGTAAACATTTAGTAGGAGCTTATTCTATAGCCATCTCTGGAAGGAGTGTACTTTTGCAAAGTGCCACTTGCACAAACTGAATATATGTAGTAATTACAGACTGAAATACAAGCCAAATTCGGTGAAGTTGATCAGCACATTTTTCTCAGAATTAGCTGGGATGTTTATTTTATAATCTGAGAAAAATTTTGTGGAAATCCACTTATCAACACATTTACTGACTTGCCAATCTTTGAGATAACTCAGATCCATAGAAAGGAGGCTCATTATACAAACCTCTGCTAGTGCTACTTCTGGGGTATATATGTATGGGGGATACAATTCAGGAACTCTTACATGAGAAGCAAGTGTTCTACCATAAATATACATCCTAAGATCATACTTCTACTACATCTAATTCAGACTATTTTTAAAATGTAGGTGTATTGCTATTTATTCAGTCATTGATTAAGTTGATTGAATTGGGCATGACTCCACATTATTTTAAAAATATTTTAAAATTGTATATCCATGAGATAGATCATTACAAAGCTGCTCATAATTGTGTTTCAGTCAAACAATGATTCAGCAATCATCCCTCCACCAGTGTACATTTCCCACCACCAATGTCCCCTGTTTCCCCACCACCATCCTCCAACCACCCACCCCACCCCCAGCCTCCCTCTGTGGAAGGCACTTTACTTCTTGCTCTGCTCTTTCTCTTTCTTTTTCCTTTTATGCATTATGGTAGGAATACAGGTTCTAAGAGAATTCAGACTCATTTAAAAATAAGTTTTGACCTTTCATCCAAAATATTGTATAAAGCCATTTAAATATAAAAGGGCAGTTTATTTTTAAAATGTCTTGTAGTACCCTATTTAGGGTACATGCGATACATTTTGGAAGAATAAGGAGCGTGAAGAAGGCTGACATGTCAATTCACAAAACATCTCTTCGTTTGTGAGGTAGTAGTATCTATCCTAATCAACAGCTATCATCACATGAAATTGTAAAGCCATAATTGTACTTCTACTAAAATTAGGAAGAAGAAAAGATAGCATATGATATCATTTATTTTTAAAAATTCTGTAGCCAGTGCAATTAAACAAGGAACAAATGAGACATAATTACATTCAATCAGAAGGTACAATTAATATTTGCAAATGATATGACTTCCTAATTGAAGAGAATTAAAATAAGATACATTTAGAAAGATAATTTAGAACTTGCCATTCTTCCTAAGCATTTCAGCAACCAATTAGAAAATGTAGATAGACCATTTGATATATATCAAACATAGAAAATATATAAGAAACATATTGATTAAAACATATAGAAATTTCTACATTAAGAACACTACAAAATTTACATGAAACACTTGAAAATTTTATGAAAAACACCAACATGTTAATTCCTGCCTAATTAAGGCATATAAATAAAATTTACAGCAAGAAATCCCAGAGTTTATTTTCACATATTGATAAAGTGAATCTACATTCCATCTGGAAGTATATGTAGCCAAGAATAACAAATATTTTATATATAAAGAAGGTGAACAAGGAAGACTTGTTCTAACAAATAACCTTGTTCAAAAATTACAGTAACTAAAATAGTATGGCAAGGGTAAACATATTTAAAGTAAACAAGCAAACAAATGTTGAACATTCTAGGGATCCAAATCAGTGACACAGATCCTTGCATGTTTCACCACAAGTTCAGGCGTGTGCCATTTTGAAACTGTTAGCACAGTAATAAAAAGGATTTGTTTTGTGACAGCTGTTGCTTTCCTGCTGGGATCTTGGATAATTCTGGATGTAGTAATGCCAGAAAGCCAGAGTCCTTGAGAGTTTGTAAAATCCTAGGGAAAGTTAGTGGGCACAGTTTTCACAGACTTTTCTTTTCTAGTTCTTCATTCTTTTTAAGCAATGTATATATAATAAGAATCGAATTGCTTATTTGGATAGATTGTCATACATACTTAAATTTATCATACTCTCTGGACTTTTTAGGTTGCAGCTTAAATAATAGGCTTTTCACCATTTCTAATCTCTAAAAAATCTAAAGTGTAATTAAAGTTCCTTGGAGTTGTTACTTCAATTAACACATTTATTAATGCATTATCATAGTCGCCTTTGGGGGCAGGTTTCACTTTTTGTTTTTATTTCTCTGCCCAGTTACCTTCATAGTTGTTGATGCTGGTGTTACAATGACCAAAGCTTTTGTACACTAAGACTTGATGCGGTCTGCATATTTGTGGAAGACTGTTCTATAAAGAAAAGATATCACTATGAACGTGCAAAGCATGCTCAAATATGCCCAAAGTCAGTGTTTCTGGATTGTACCAGATGTTGTGTAGATGGCTAGTTCTAAATTAGGTAGTTTGGTATTAAATGATTTTTTATATTATTAGAATACAAAAGAAAGTCTTAAAGGGGAAGGGGCAAGAAACTATATCTGTATAACTTAAATGATAGATTTAACTTTAGTCTGGAAACTGGAAGTGAGGAAGGGTGGACATTGGAAGAAATTTTCTAGCAAAGAACAAATAGCCACATTAATTTTTGAAAGGGTTAATTTAATACCTAATATCGAAGATTTGAATCAGTCCTTGAGCTTAATCTTAAATTGTCATGTTTTGTCTACCACCCTACATCTATAATGGTTTTCTGTAAAGTTTATGTATACATATTTATTTTAGTTTTTCTTTTTTATTCTTTTGATTTACATTCATATATATTTTATATAGTATAAAACAAGCATAATTAATTTTGCTTATGAGATATGGAGCGATAGCACAGCGGGTAGGGCTTTTGCCTTGCACGTGGCCAAGCTGGGCTCGATTCCTCCGCCCCTCTCAGAGAGTCCAGCAAGCTACCGAGAATATCCTGCCTGCACGGCAGAGCCTGGCAAGATACCCATGGCGTATTCAATATGCCAAAAACTGTAACAACAAGTCTCACAATGGAGGCATTACCGGTGCCCTCTCCAGCAAATGGATGAACAATGGGAAGACAGATATGTTAAATACAATACTTGTGAAAGTCTCACTTTTTAAAATTTTTATTTAAAAATTTTATTCTCATAAGGTTGTTCATGCTCATTGCTTTCACTATTTCAACACCACTCCCACCACCGTTACACTTTCCCACCACCAATATTTCAAATTTTCCCACCACCTTTCAAGCCTGCCTGCCAGGGGAAGATGCCAGATAATTTATTTTCTATTGCTTATTATGAATAACATGAGAGGTCATGCAGCCGCTTTTGTGGCTGCATGCATATGGAATTCTAAAATTGTAAATGGTTGCAGTTCAGAGAAATCTCTGTAGGAAGCTAATCCATTTTGAGATTCATTTGGGAGTCTCTGGATCAAAGCCATTGATGTGTTGAGATGGTGCCTGGAGTCAGATCGTGGACATGGCAGCCAAGACTCTAAGCGAGCAGGGAGATAGGAAGGGACACCCCATCCCTGCTGCTGCCATGTGGCCTGGAGCCTTAGTCTTTGAACCTATGTACCTGGTTTTTGCTTCTAGAAGCTTGTGGCCACTTGGGTTTCATCTGGGGTGGGTGGAGAGAGCACACACACACCTACTCCATCTCAGCTTCCCTGGTAGAATTGGCTCAATACTGGGTCTGGAGAGTTCTCCAGTGAGCTGCTGTCTTCTAGAATTCACTGCTGTTTCTCTTGAAAGTTGCACTTCTCAACTAATTTTTGTCTGGAAGTTAAATTAATATTAGTTTATATTTTAGTTATTTACGTTTAAATTTTTTCATTTTTAAAAATGTAGGTGAACTTCTATTAATGCAGACATTGATTAAGCTGATTGAACAGGGCATGAACTCCACATTTATTATTTATTTATTTATATTTTTACTTTTTGAATCACCGTGAAAACAGTTACAAAGCTTTCCAGTTTAAGTCTTGGTCATACAATGATCAAATGGACCTATCCCTTCACCAGTGCAAATTTTCCACCATCAAGAACGCTAGTATACTCCCTATCCCACTCCTCCCCCGCCTATGTGGCAGATGATTTCCATTTTACTCTCTCTCCATTTTGATGACATTCAATATTTCGACAAAAGACCCATCATTATTATTTAGAATTTTCCCCAATAATCAGAAAAGTCATCATTAGATAATTTGTTTTCTATTGCTGATTATGAAGAGCATATGATGTCACATGGCCACGAAGCAGCCATGAGATTTTGGCTCTCTGATATTTTAGTAATAACTCTGGAGAGATTTCTGTCAAAAGTCTCTGGGTTCCGATATTGTTTTGTGTGCCTCTGGGATCACGGTCATTCAGAAGCCAGGAGCTGTTTGTGGGCAGCAATTTGGGGCCTCATAGGGGCAGGGAGAGGGGCCAGTTCCACCCCCCATACTGTGAGGCCTTGAATATCATGTCACTACAGTCTCATACCTGGCTGTCCAATAGGCTCTGAAAAGGTGGCAGCCACTGTGCCACCGGAAAGAAAAGGCGGAAGGGACAAACTTTCCCCACCCCGGGTGGCATGGAGCCATAGTTTAGTGCTCAGCCCAGATGAATTTCTGCCCAAAGCTGCTGGGTTCCGAGATTGGTCTATGTGCCGCTGGGATCATTGGTCTTTCAGGAGCCAGGAGCTGTTCGTGGGCGGCAACTCGGGCCCTCATCAGGGCAGGGAGAGAGGCCGGTTCCACCTCCCCCAACCCGTGAGGCCCCACTGTCTCTCTAGTCACCACTCACGTGTCAACACTCTCTCTCTAGTTTTGGGCAGGGGCAGACGCTAGATCATTTATTTTCCATTGCTCACTTTGCATATCAGGAAAGGTTGTGTGACAGCATAAGTGGTCCCGTGCTTTCGAGGAATAGTCCTGATAGCCACATACCAGAGCCATACTTGTAGAAGCTCATGGTCGCTGGGATTCCATCTGGAGAAGGCAGGGAGACTGCACCTGCTCCATCTGGGGCGTCCCAGAGATATCAGCTCAGTATGGGGCCTGAAGGATTCTCCAGTGTTGTGGTGCCTGTCGGGTTTCTTCACTGCTGAGTTCACATATATTTTTTTAAAGTTTTACTGAATATCCATGAGATAGACCATTACAAAGCTGTTCATAATTTGGTCTCAGTCATACAATGATCCAGCGCCCATCCCTCTACCAGTGTACATTTCCTAACACCAATGTCCCCCGTTTCCCCACCACCATTCCCCAAACCCTCACCCCCTACCCCAGCTTCCTTCTATGGGACTCACTTACCTTCTAGCGCTCTTTCTCCTTTTCCTTTTATGTAATGTGGTTTACAATATAGATGTTAAGAGGTCATGGTGTTTGTTCAGGGCATTTGGTAATTTTATTGGAGCAGTATTTTTATTGGGAACGAACATCTCTGAATGTAGCAGCTATGTATACCTGGGTCGAGACCTCAATATGAGGAACGACTTGGCACCAGAACTGCGCAGGAGGGAAAGAGCAGCGTGGAATGCCTTCAAGAGCGTCGAAGAAGTGGTTAAGAGGACAAAGAACCTCTGGCTCTGGGCACATCTTTTCGACTCCCCCATTCTTCCTGCACTAACATATGCCTCAGAGACCTGGGCCCTACGAAAACAGGATGAGAATGCTATTTGGGTATCCCAAACAGGAATCAAAAGAGCTATGCTTGGAGTATCATGTTTCGCTCAAGTGAGAGAATGAATCTGGAGTTCTGACCTCTGTCGATGGTCAAAAATCAGGGATGCTGTCTCGTTTGCCAAGGTGTCAAAAATCAGATGGGTCAGACATGTAATGCAATTCAGCAATTCAGAGATGACCGCTGGACCAGAGCTGTTACTGACTGAATTCCACAGTATGTCAAAAGACCGCGTGTCTGCCCACCAAAAAGATGGTCAGACCTCTTCGACAAAACCCTGAATGAATGGTTTGAGGCTCTTCCTGTACCTGGAGCGAACAGATATCATTGGGCTACACTAGCATGTGACAGGGACGTATGGAGATGTTACTGCTGCCCGCTCGAGCAAATCGAAGATCAACGGGATGAGAAGTGATACAAGTGATACAAGTGATTGGGACAGTAAGGCTGAAGTAGCTTTTCAATTGGGTGGCAGTATTGGGGTGTGGATGTGACTGCCAAGACTTCCAGAAGTACAGGGAGGTGGGGGGAGTTAGCCCATCCCAATCCTGAGAAAGCCTGGATATTTCAATCACAAAACTCACATACCAGAATTTTCAACAGATTATATCTTGATGAGGTCCTTCCTGAGACAGTGGAGTCAGGCCTTGAGTATGGCAGCGATTATGGATTGTGGAAGCAATTGGCTGCTGGGGACTCTGCTTGTGTGGACATAGGCCAATCTGCCCCACTCTGATTTACCCCAGTTTGTTCAGCCATTTGTGGGTCTGAGATTACCTGTGGCTTTTGAGCTCTTCGGAGATTTATTTATGGTCTCTGAAGCAAGGCCTGTAGTAGAGATTACACGGTGGTGCTGGAGTTGATTCATGAGGGTGACTGCCAGTTCTTTCATGAGTATAGGGAAGTGGAGAGAGGTAACCCACCCCAACTCTGGGAAAGCGTGGAGATTTCACTCACAAAACCTTCATGGCAGAATTTTCAGCAGATTATATCTTAGTGAGGTCTGTCCTGAGATTGTAGAGTCAGGCCGGGGGTATGGTGGCTATTTTGTGTTGTGGAAGCAAGTGGTTGCTGAGGGCTCTGCTTAGGCGGGCCACTAGGCCAACCCACCCCCCTCCAATTTACCCCAGTCTGTTCAGACATGTGTGGATCCGAGATTAATTGTGATATTGATCTCTTTCGAGATTTATCTATGAGTCTCTGAAATAAGGTGAATAAATGTGCTTGTACAGCTGAGCTGGAGGTGGTTTGTGAGCATGGCTCCCACATACCTGACTTTTGACGATTTCATTTCTTGTTAAACTTGATCCCAAGTTGTTGGGGTCCTGCCAAAGGCACAGCAGCAATATTGGGGTATCAGGAAGCCTGAAGGCACCATCATGCTGTTGATGCACTTGCCCCGCAAGTACAAGTTGACCTGTTGTTGGCATCATACCACCTATTTATATTTAATTTTTGCCAATTAGTTCTAGAGTCAGTTCTGTGGAGCTTATCCAAAGAATCACAGTGTTGAAAAGGACATTTTAATTTGAGTAGGGCACACCAAATTACTTTGAGTGGACTTTCTTTATCAACTAATTTTATTTATTTATTTATTTATTTTTATTTATTTATTTTTTTATTTAAAATTTTGAGATTGAGTTGGGGAGATAGCTTATATGTACAAAGTCTTGAATTGGTCTACCGTTCTGCACAATTCCCCAGGCATCACTGAGTGTGACTCTGTGGACCCCCAGTAGCACCAGGTCCAAGCATTTTTCCACCTAGTCCAGTTAGATGAGCATTGCAGGAAGCCTCTGTACATTGCTTGGGAGCCCTCCCCCACTCAAAATTATACTCAAAAGTTATTAAATTAAAATTTCCTTCTATCCTACTCTTCAAAATTGTTTGTTTATTTATTTATTTATTTATTTTTAATGAATATTTTTATTGAATCACCATGTGGAAAATTAGAAAGCTTTCAGGTTTAAGTCTCAGTTTTACAATGCTCAAACCACCATCCCTTCACCAGTGCACATATTCCACCACCAAAAAAAAATCCTAGTATACCTCCCACCTCCCCAGCCCCCCAGCCCCCCACTCCCGCCTGTGTAACTGATAAATTTAACTTTACTTTCTCTTTACTTTGGTTACATTCAATATTTCAACAAAAAACTCACTATTATAGTTTGGAGTTTCCCCTCTAGAATCAGACCTGAAGAGATATGGGCTTTGGATTTCTGTATTTTAGTAACTAAGTCCAGAGAAATTTCTGGCAGAAATTGCATCATTGCAAGCTTGTACCTCTCATTAGTGGTCCTTATAAGCTGGTGGTCGCCACGCCCTTCCCCCCCCCCCCCCCCCGGTAAGGAAAAGGCGAGAGAGAAAAACCTTTCCCCTCCTGGGCACGCAAGGGGCCACAGCTTAGTTCACAGCCTAGAGACATTTCTGCAAGAAGCTGCCAGTACCAAAAGTAGTTTAGCTAGCCTCTGTAATCATGCTTGTGCAGCTGCGGAGAGGCCGCACACGTGCGGCACCGGAGTCACATCTCGGCGGAGAGCCTCTATCGACTACTTTTTATGATCGAGCTTTATGTATGTTAGCAAAAACTGCTTGAGTAAACAAATGCTTAGGAAAATTTTTATCATTTAAAAAATTATAACAATTTTACCCAATATTTGAACTATTTAAAGAAAGACAAATGTGATTATGAAGAAACATTACCTTTTTCGGAAATTTTTATATTTAATAGATTTGCAAAAATGTTTTTTATTTATGTTTTGGGGTCACATCTGCCTTGTACTCAGGGCTTACTCAGAAGCCATACCTGACAGTGCTCAGAAAACGAGGTGCAAGAGCCAGGTAGGCAGGGAGTAAAGCAAGTACCTTATCCCTGTACTATTTCTACAACAAGGCAAAGGAAGTTTTTACATTAAAAAACTCTTGTTATGGTTCTGGAAGACAGCTCCTTCAGGACACAGAGAAACGATGGAACTTAAAGTCATGACAGTCCCCTGAGCAGAGGGAATGCCTGTGGTCTCTATTCTGCAAAGAAGTTGTGACAAATGAAACTTACTGAATAGACCTGAAAAAGGTACAACTTCCAAAAGAAGAAAATAAAATGTCGCTAATAATTTGATGGAACTAGAACATAAAGAAAGAAATTTAAGTAGTCAGTTTGTCTTTAATGATCTGAACAAGAGAAATGAGTCAGAAAACTACTCCAAGAGTTCTGCAAAGAGATTTAGAAAGGATATAACTACAAATCTGGAAGGGATGTAACTAAAAGAGAAATACTTGACAATTTTCAGTTAAAAAGGATATTTTTGATAATATGAATTCACCTTCCCTTTGAAAGCACCAAGAGTTGAGTAAGGCTTTAGTGAGGTAGGACTCAGAATTTGGTGATCTACCAGTAGAAGCTCAGCTTATATGAAGGTCACAGTTGATGAAGTAAGGACTACTATTGAGAAGGAAGAATTAATAGTGTCCAAGAAAAACCAAACTATCCTATCTATCTAAATTAATTTCAACTCACAATATATCACAGATTAGAAGTTTTAATAAAGGCTTAGGGAGGGGATTTGCCTTGCACAAGGCCAACCCAGGTTCGATTGCCAGTATCCTGTATGGTCCTCTGAGCACTGCCAGGGGTGATTCCTGAGTGCAGATCTAGGAGTAACCCCTGTGCATTGCCAGCTGTGACCCATAAAGCAAAAAAAGGCCCAGAGAGATATAGTACAGCAGCCAAATTCTTACTTTGCATGTGGCTGGCCCAGATTCCATTCCCAGCATCCCATATGGTCCCCGAGAACCACTTGAAATGATCCCTGAGTGCAGAGGCATGAGTAAACTTGGAGTACTTTTGAGTATGGCCCCCAAACTAAAAAAATAGTTTGTATAAATAATTATAGCATGTTCTCTTTTTACTTAGGAAAGTAAGTAAAGGAAGGAAACCAAGTTTATTTTCTTTTGCAATTGCCCTAGGAAAATAATGTAAAATTAGACTTTAAATTATTGTCTAATTTTGGAGCCATATTCATAGTACAGTGATTAGGTGCTTGCCCTGAAAGCAGCTGACCCAGGTTTGATTGCCCATCATCACATATTATTTTCTGAGCCCACCAGAAGTGATTCCTGAGCACAGACTGAGTATCAATCCATGCACACACCCAGGTGTTGCTCAAAAACAAAATAAAACAAAAATTAGTATGAGAAGTTTCTGAGATATTATCTCTTGCTGTGCTTAGGGTTTTGCTATATTTTCCTTTATTTTTTTCATATTTACAAAGAGTCTAGTTAGAGTCTAGTCATTGTGACTGAACCAAAACTAAAAGGGTTTTCATACATTTGACAGCATGTATGGGAAGAGGCTTCAGCATCTGCATAGGCTTTATGAGTATTAGAATCCATCTGAAACAGAGTAGGAAAACTGGAATAGATGAAAATCCATAAAGCTAACAAATTTGCAGACAACTGTGGCTCTGAATGCCTATACTCTCAGGGATCATTTTGTCAGCTTACTTTAAAACCAAAAAGATTCAAGCAGAAAATGTGCTCCAAAAATTGAAAGAAAGGAAACTAGAGAGGAAAAACCACAGACTTCTTTCAGGCTGCTTAAAACAAATCCTAAATGATGAAAGGCCAAATTTTAAAGAAAAGTAATTCATGTGGCTGTGAAACTCTTCATCATAGGCTAAGCAAAGAAGGAATAAGAAAGAAGGAACACAAGAGTAAAGGCAAAGACAAATGAGTCATATTGATTCTATCTTAACAGACTATTATTACACTGTCATGTCCAGGGGGAAAATATTTTGATGTGATTTATTGCCACCTATTATGAATAGAATCTGAAATGAAACAATGAGATTGTCTTGGTCCTCAAGATATCTTCAGGAAGAGTTGCTAATTTTTCCTTATGAAACAAAGGCAATTAAATGCAAGACTTTGGGATTTCTGTAAATCAAGACAATAAATGTCATACTTGATCACACTATTTTTTTAATTGAATCACCGTGAGATAGACCACTACAAAGCTGTTCATGATTTGGTTTCATCATAAAATGTTTCAACACCCATCCCTTCACATCATTGTTCCAGCTTCTTTCTCACCAGCCCCCAACTCCTCTAAGCCTTACCTTCCTTTTTGGCAAGTCACCTTACATCTCTCTCTTTTTCTGCATTATGGGCTTGTAATGGGCTGGAGTGATAGCACAGTGGGTAGGGCATTTGCCTTGCACACAGCCTACCTGGATTTGATTCCTCTGTTCCTCTCAGAGAGCCCGACAAGCTACTGAGAACATCTCATCCACACGGCAGAGCCTGACAAGCTACTCGTGACGTATTCGATATGCCAAAAATGGTAACAACAAGTATCACAATGGAGACATTACTGGTGCCCACTCAAGCAAATCGATGAGCACCGGGATGACAGTGATATAGTGAGATGGTGACGGTTTGCAATACAGGTGCTAAGAAGTCATCATGTTTGTTTATGGCATTTAATATTTTTTATTGGGATGGTATAGCTGGAGTAGCTTTATTTAAATGGGGTGGCAGCTTTGGGGTGTGGATGTGACTGCAGGGGTTTCTAGAATTACTGGGAGGGGGGAGGTAGCCCATCCTGACCCTGAGAAAGCCTGGAGATTTAAGTGGCTGCTCGAGCCGGGGGTTCTGTTTAGGTGGATACCAGGGAAAAACCGGTCCCCCTACAATCTGCCCTTGCTTTTTCAGCCTTGAAAGGGTCTGAAATTTACTGAGACTTTTAATCTCTTTTGAGATTTATTTATGGGTCTCTGAAGCAAGGCCAGTAGAAGAACTTACATGTTGGCTCTGGAGTTTGTTCATGGGGCTGACTGCCGATGCTTCCAGGAGTATAGGGATGTGAAGGGAGGTTGTCCATCCCAACTCCAAGAAAGCTTGAAGATTTTAATTACAAAACCTGCATACCCAAATTTTCAGCAGATTAGTATCTTGGTGAGGTCCATCCTGCGATGGTGGAATCTGGCTGGGGGCATGGTGGCGATTTGAATTGCGGAAGTAAGTGGCTACTGGGAGCTCTGTTTAGGTAGGCAACTGGAAGTCCCATCCCATATGATCTACCACAGTCTGTTCAGCTTTCTGTGGGTCTGAATTTAACTGTGGCTTTTGATCTCTTTCAAGATTTATCGCATCTCTGAGGCAAGGCCAATAAATGAGCTGGAGGTGGTCTGTGTGTGTGGCTCCAACATGCCTAACTTTTGGTGGTATAATTTCTCAGAAAACTTGGTCCTGAGTTGTTGAAGTATGTCCAGAGGCATAGTGATCATTTCGGGGTGTCAGAAAGGCTGAGGGCACCATCAGACTTCTGATGTCCTTGCCCCCTGTGTCGAGGTTGACCCACTAGTAGCACTGTACCCTCTGGGTCCCAGTGGCAGAGACCAGGACTGAGGCCAGGGTTGCTACCGTTGGTGACTTAGGCTCTCTGGATCGGCCGTAGCCACCAGTCCAGCAGAACCTGCGCAGTAGGCAAATGCCCCCATCCTCTGTCCCAGACAAATGGTCTTCAGGGAGATTTTCCTCCATAGTATGCTGTTGGTGGAACTGGTGGCATGGGCTGATTTAGGGAAAAAATGGTGGCAGGGACATCCTACCAGCTGTGAGTTGCCTGAGCTAGCCTCTTATGGTGAGATCCTGGGTGTCCCCTCAACTTTGGGACCAGCGCTCTGCAGTTGTGTCGAGATGACCCCAAAGAGTCTTATTTTCTTCCGCCCACCAAAATTTATTATAGGACCTATTTATTCATGCTAAACTTCAGCAGCCACAGCAGCCGGCTGCCCATAGTGCCAGGAGCTGTGGTAGGTCCATCAACATCAGAGCCTGTGTGGGCACTGCCATCATCTTCCTGAGTACCACCCAGGCCGTCACTTGGCCTCAGGTGCCAGTTTGGTTCCCCTTAAAGCCACTCTTTTTGGGAGATTTAAAGGGCGCTTACAGTCATTCACACAGAAATTTTTATGACCCCATGAGCTCTTCTGCTCAGAGAGCTGAGAGCTGCGGCCGCTCTGCCAGCTCTCGTGCCTGCTGCCGTGTTGCCAGCACTTTCTCTCTGTCTGGTGACACTATTTTTAAACTTAGTTTCACATAGCTTCAACTTAGTGTGAGCAAATAGATAACAAATAATTTGGTAATATGTTTTCTCCCCAAACAAATTTCCAGTCAAATATTTGCTTTATGCATGCCGTAAAAAGGCAGTGACTCAGTTTACACATCATACATCCTTTCTGAAAATGTCATGTATTGTCAATATCTTACAAGTTTTTCCTATTATCTGGAAGTGGAATGTCCTTGTCTATCATGATTCGGCAGGTTACTTTTTAGGTCTGAAAATGCTATTATCGTTCATTTTCGTCACCTTAAAGTTACTATTAATTTTAGGCACCCTAAAAGTAGGCAATAAAATAGAGTTATGAGCTATAAATATGACTCATAAGGACTATGTGATTAAAATAATGTGCCAGATCATTCCAAATAGAAATATTCTACTTTCAGAGAGCAGGGGAATCCTACAATTAACATGATACAACAAATAAAATGTTTTGTGCCGTGAGGACTTGCCCTGGGTTAGGTAATCATTTTTTTATGAAATAAAAATAAATATTGAAACAAATATCTTATACTTATTATTGATTGCAATTGGTTCCTAACATTGTGAACATTTATTTGAAATACATCTCACTGATATTTATGTAGTCTATTTTGATTACATGAAAACTTTTCTTACTTATTGCAGCTGCACAGTGAATTAGAGTTAATGTCAGTGCTCTTTTGAGGAACTAAAGAAGACAACATGACTAGAGGCAAGCAATATGCTGCCTGAAATTGTGTATAGGCTTGGAATTCAGAAATCATGGGAGAAAACCCTATTTTATACTAAAATATCTGTGACTTTGGACAGAAAAGTTTTTAGGGGTTCTTAATGATGTTAATAATCATGTTTGAGGGTCAGAGCAATAGTCCAATGAGTAGGGCATTTGCCTTGTGCACAGCTGATTTGGGTTTGATACTCGGCATCTTATAACTTAGAAACACCAGGAGTATGTCCTGAGTACAGAGCCAGGAATAACCCCTGAGGATTGCTGAGTGTGACCCAAACCCCCCCAAAAGAATTTATGATTGAGGCAAAGGTTTTAATAATTCCTTGGGAATGACAGTGATAACTGTGTTAGTTAAGGTCAATAATAGTAAAGTTCTATTTTTTTTTCTTTTTGGGTCACACCTGGCAATGCACAGGGGTTACTCCTGGCTCTGCACTCAGGAATTTCTCCTGGCGGTGCTCAGGAGACCATACAGGATGCTGGGAATAGAACCCGGGTTGGCCGCTGTAGGGAGCATGCAAGGCAAACGCCCTACCGGCTGTGCTATGGCTCTAGCCCCAACAGTAAAGTTCTAGATGCCCTACCACCCCTCACTCACCAAATCAAAATATGTCTTTTGGAATTGCTTAATATATGAACCTGTGTAAGACTTAACTTGAAGTTAAGCTTAAAGTACAAAATAATCCCACAAACCCTCCAAACAAAACTAAAGAAATAAAACCCAAAATAAACCATGTGATCTGTCCATCAAGATCCATTCATGTTTTGACATTTTAGCTCAACTGACTTTTGATACCTTTCTTTTGAATTGTAATCATTTGGATATTATGAAGACCCACTACTTTGAGACAGATGAAATATTTCCCCCTTAGCACTTTCAATGAGAAATGTTTGCTACCTCTGTGATATTGGGCAGTTCAGACACATCTAGTCTGCTCACCATGCTATGATTTAATTCCTGCCATCTTTACTGCATCCATCTTTCTTTCTCCTTTCCTGTCAATGTGAGTGACACACCAGCTGACAGTGTTATGAATAGGAAGGTTTGAGCAGAGTGACTCAGAAATATTTTTACCGTGTGAAAGGACATTTGTGGAATGTTATGGCATCGTTACCTCCTGCCCCTCAGAGAATGTGGCATTGAATATTGGGTTCTTGACACTCTACCCGGCAACCCAAAGTGAGGTTTTGGCCTCATGATACATTGAAAAGCATTTAAATAATCTCCTCACTTATGTATCACAATATATTTTATGTTTTTCTAATGCTTTAACTTAGATTTTATACTTCGACTTAGATGTGACTTAGCCAAAGTCCTCAGTAAATGCTATTACCAAAATTAGAACATTCCCCCTGAGTTGCAGTGAGATTTGTGCTAAAGTTCACAATGTGAATTTGATAGCTCTAAACATGAGATATGTACTTGCTGCGTTTACTGAAATCCCTCAGTCCCCTATCACTTTCCTTAGATTTCAAAGTTATGGAATTGTCCAATATGTTAGCTCAGAATGACCTGATGTGACTCAAGTGTTATTCTGGGCATGATTCTGTTGCCAAATACCTTGGTCTACATGTTTTAATGTTATTGGGTTAGCAAAACTAACAAAATGAGTGTATTGCGTACAATTTATTTGTTCTTTCTTTGAATAAATTTAATTTTGAATATTTAATTGCATCATATTTCAGTATAGTATTGGACCCAATGGAACAAAAAAGGTGACCCAATCATCTCACATATATATTACATATATATGTATTTTCTAAAATATATTGGATTTTATATTTGGGGAGTGTTTTAGTGGCAAACTCAAACTCACTAAGTTCCAAAATATTTTGTATCATGCTTTTAATTAGTATAATATTTCTTTCACCTCGAAATATTGAATGTAATAAAAGTAAAGTGAAAGTAAAGTGAAATTTATCAGTTACACAGGCGGGGTGGGGGGCTAGGGAGGTGGGGGAATGGGGGAGGTATACTGTGATTCTTGGTGGTGAAATATGTGCACTGGTGAAGGGATGGGTGTTCGAGCATTGTATAACTGAGACTTAAACCTGAAAGCTTTATAACTTTCCACATGGTGATTCAATAAAAGAATAAATAAATAAATTATAAAGATTTTTTTCACCTCGAGATAGAGCAATCACATGATCTAAAATGTTTCTATTTGGGCTGGAGAGATAGTACAGTGGGTAGGGCTTTTGTCTTGCATGCAGCTATCCTGGGTTTGATCTAAGGCACCACATATGGTGCCCTGAGCACTTCCAGGAGTCATCCTTGAGCACAGAGCCGGATTAAGCCCTGAACTCACTGAGTGTTTTCCCAAATCACAAACAATGTTTCTACTTTCTAAATTTATTTACTACTTTCCTGAGGAATCTATAACTTGTAAAATCTGTGTGATTAACAAGTGCTCAGATGGAAGATACATTACAAATTTTCTCCAGCACCTATTTCTAGTTAATTTTATGAATTTGTAAAGTAGGTGGTTATTATATTGTGAAGTTTTAGGACTCCTGTCCTTAAAAATATTTGCTTTATTAGATCATTTAAAATTGGAAAGTCTTTTCTCTCTAAAAAACTGATTGAAATTAAAATATTTCTGGATGAGTAATATATAAGCCTGATATATGTCATTAATATATTAGCACATATTCATTTAGCAGACCTCAGGTAATTATCTGAGAATAATAGGACCAATATTTTGGGTGGTTGATGTTGATTAGATATTGGTTTAAGTGAAGGAATGACTGATTAAAATAATGATAAGTTTTGAATCAGCAAGGCAAAGATACTGGAATAAAACTTCTGAATACAGGGAAGAAAAAGAAGTAGCAGAATGCTTATACCGACTTTACATGATCCTCATTTTCCTGGAAGACAGCATTTGTGACATCTAAATATTATTAGACTACCTACTTGATTGCTACTCTGCCATCCATCCAGACTTACTTTGAAGACTATATTGGATGGAATATTCTCCATCTAGGTGGCTAAAATTCAGTTCCACAACACCTTTTTAATCTTAACTTCTTTAGTGCCTTCATACCACTTTAGTGAAACTCTTTCCAATAATATTTCATATTGCCTAGCATTCTTATTGTTAAATGAACCAGTTTTAGCTTACTTTTTAATCAAGGAAAACCTATTCAACCATTCTTACCACATGTTTTCCTTAGAATAGTTTTTACCTGGCTGAGCTATTCTTGGGAATGATCTTTACAGAGGTTTCAGAGTGTCTTGGGGGAAAATCATGAAAATCTTTGAGAATACTACTTTCTACAGTACTTCCTCTTTTATAATTTACTCCTTTAATTTTATTGGAGAAAAATGTTATGCATTTCGTATAAAGGCATTTTGAAGAGGAAGTATTGATTGAGATATTCCATAAACTAAGTATTTTTTAAACTATACAATGTTAGGCTACAGAATTTTAGGTTGCAAATAAATTTTTCTCAAACTTTAAATTTTTGGTTTCTGTGCCACACCTAGTGGTGCTCAGGTCTTCCTCTTGGCTCTATGCTAGGGAATAACTCCTGGTGGGCTTGGGGGAGCATTGCTGGGAATCAAACCTTTGTCAGCTTCGTGCAATCACAATGCTCTACCTTCTGTACTGCATCTCCAGTCTCCAGACTTATGAAAAGAATATTCATTGCTTTCTAGCCTGAAGGGTTATTGTTGAATCTGCATTGTACTTTCATTCAATGGTGCACAGAATTTTCACTATGCTGTGCCCTTGTGTCATCTATTTTTTATTCATTATACTATATTAAATACCTGGTGGGTCCTTTCCATTGGAACATTTATGCATTTCCTTTACAGAAAATTTTAATTCATCATTTAACTGTTTATTTCTCTATGTTCTCTGTAAATATGATTATCCAGATATTACATATCATAAACTTGTACTCAAGTCATATATTTTCTCTATTTTTTAATTATTGTTTTTAGGTTTCCTATTTTTGTAGGTTTTCTGAATATTCTTTAATATAGCCAATTATTAATGTATGCTGAATATTTATTTTTCTCCAAGAGATTAGACTAAATTTTTCTTCTGTTGGTTGCCTTTTTTAGAGTTTACTTTTATTTAAATATAATTTTATTTATATTTATATTTCATGTTTTTTTGATGTTTTGTTCCAGAGAAATTGTTAATATAGGAAATTAGGCAATAATATTCTGAATAAAAGTTCCTGAGTTATGTATAGACATTACTAAGTGTCTATGCATAGCCAAATATCTATACATAACATTTCCTTCAAAGTTGAGAAGGCTTCAACTAAGCTTTTCCAAATAAGGTTCTCCAAAATGTGAATATTTAACATTATTAATACTGGACAATGTAGCTTACACAGAGAGAAATATTCGTATTTCTTATAAGGTAGTAAAAATCTGGTTGCTGGTATTAAAAAATATAGTATAGGCGTGAACTGCAGAATAAATTTACTACGCAGATGCCATGTCCTTGGTTTCAGTATGAAAACTCAATACTTGACAAGTAGTACTTTTTCCAAGCAAGAAAAATGCCATCCCAGTCTTCCATATGCATTGGCAATGGAATAGCTGTTCATGGAGTGCATGAGTGAATTCAGAAGTTTTTCTAAATAAACCAATTGCTTTTGCTTTCAGTTGTATCCATACCTCTGCCTCTAGAGGTTCTTTGTTTCTCTAAATCCCGAGACTTTTTCAAGTGCTGCAGCATTGATTGCAATGCCCCTTCCTTCCTTGTTTGGCCTCTCCCCAGTTTCAGGCTTAGTACTTTGCTAAGTCAGTTACCACCTGTCCATCTGCTTTCCAACTTACAAAACTTGTGTTGACATTTCTCTTCTGCTGTCATCTCCTCTCATGTTCTCTTTGACATTTTAGTTTTTACGACTTTTTAAATTTCTTTCCTATCATTTTATATAGATAGGGTTAGTGGGAATAAATCTATCATTGTATTTATTTATGTTGTTATATTAACCATGAGTTCCCATCATTTAATTTTAATAGCTGTATGATATTCTACAGTATACATGGACCAAGGAGTGGCATGAAAATATTTGATCATTAGTAGGGGATATATTCCAGTTAATCAGTATGTTTACCAGGCATAGCCATGAACTGTGGTCTGGAAGACTCCTATTAAATTCACTAGTTATACCTTTAGTCATTATGTTATATGGTGCTTTGAGGTACTCTATGGAAAGGATCATAATGGCCAAGTACTGTAGCGGTGTTTTTGGTACAGAAATAAGGTAAAAACCATGAAAAGACTGTCCTGGAATTACAGAAGTACTTTGCCAAAGAGTTTACTTATATTTAAATATAACTTTATTTATATTTAATTTATGCTGGTTAAATATCAACCTGAGTTATGCCATAATTTAATTAAGCAGTTTTCTTTACTGATGGGTCACTGTCACTGTCATCCTGTTGTTGGTCGATTTACTGGAGCAGGCACCAGTAACATCTCTATGCCTCCCAGCCCTGAGATTTTGAGCAGCCTCTCATTACCTGTTTTTCCCAATGATTGGAGGCTCTTTCAGGGTCAAGGGAATGAGACCTATTGTCACTGGTTTTGGCATATCGAATATGCCACAGGTAGCTTGCTAGTCTCTGCCCGTGCAGGTGGGATACTCTCGGTAGCTTGCCAGACTCTCCGAGAGGTATCTCTCTCTCTCTCTCTCTCTCTCTCTCTCTCTCTCTCTATCTATCTATCTATCTATCTATCTTACTCTCTATTTGTTGCCTACTGTCTGAACTCCATCAAATATGGTGTGGTAATTATGGAAAATGGGTAGAAAGTGTCTTATAATGTGCCGAGCAAGCCGCTTTGCGCTCCAGGTCGGTGGTATGGCTATGGCGGCCTCATTTTATACTCCCGTCGGGAGGAGCAGCCTTTGAGATCTGGAGGGTAGCCAATGAGGAGAGTATCTGGTGGATATTAAAATTATTACTCACTTTTGTTGATTGTACAACAATATGTAACATACCTTTTTTATGTTCAGTTAGGGGATATTCCTGTAGCTTTACACTTAATACTAGCATATGTCTTTCAGTAGGCGCCCTAAAAATCATTTGTGGATACATATTGGTAAACAAACAAAGCTTCCTGATAAAGTAAAACTAGAAATCAACTACATAGCAGATAAGGCAGGCTCTCCCTGAAAGATGAATGTATCCAGGTATAAGATGGTGGGATAGTGGCCATGACACAGCGTAAGAGGGGAGGGTTGGTTGGTGGAAATATCCATGATCAGTTTGGTACATAGTGTTATCAATATAGCTGGCAGATGTGAATGGACTGGTGTCAATAAAGACTGTGGAAATAGCATTCTACTTTTCAAATCAAGACAAATAACTGATTTGATGAAAAAATCAAGCTCTGGAGTGAAAAATTAAAAGATGAGCCTTGGAGGCTGGAGGGATAGTTCAGTGCAAGGCAAGGGTTTTACACATTGAACTATCTGAGTATCACCAGGAGTGATCCCTGAGTGTAGTCAGGAGTAATCTCTGGGTGTGGCCCCTAAACTAACACAAATGAACAAGCAAAAAACCCCTAAAATATAAAGTGAAAATTATGTCCTGGTGTTTTAGATTAATAGCAATGATGGGAGTAGTTGAGTCTCCTTCCCCTTCTTCAGACAATAGGCCATAGTTTCGGAATCAGAAAACTGTGGCGTGCTTTTGACAGAAGTAAGGCTTGAAAGTGCCTTGTGGGCAGAGTAACAGTATGGACTAGCCTGCTGGGCAATTCTGCCTCAGAGTAGCAACTATATTGGTGTGATAGACCAAGGTTTTCAATTTTCTCATTGTTGTCAACCTCCTCCCATTATGGATAGAAGAGTAAGGAATTACAACACTGAGGCAACAGCACCCTCTGAAGGAAAATGAAAGTAACTGAAATGTATCAGAAGAAAAACTATGTATAAAATAAGCGGTAATTCCTTAAAGAATTTACCGGTTTCCAGAGGGCATCTAATTAAAGATACTTAATTAGAGCAGATAATAGTTATGATTCGAAAAGATGCATAACAACAAAAATGAACATTTGAGCATCTTAACTAAACAGAGAAACAAGTCCAAGATATAATAAAAAGAGCAACAAGAGCACAAGAAGTTCTTCAAGGAGACTGAATACAATAAGAAGTGTCAAAAATTTGGGGTATAAAGAAAACTTTGCATAAAATAAAATGTAACGTGAAAAAAGTATAATAGGTATACTAATTTCTCTGAAAAGAATATCAGAAATTGAAGAGAATTGGAATAATGACTCACTGAAACAGAAAAACATAATTTAAGAAAAATGAATAAAATACCAGACTCTATTAACATAAATATCAGAATAGCAGAAAAAAATCAAGTTGAGAGAGAAGGGAACAGTTGCCATACTAAAAATGCACAAGAACTTTCATTCTCAAGGAGTGAATTTACTCTAGATAGATGACTAGGAACCTGAGAGAATATCAAATTAATTTCTAAATCCAAATGACTTACACAGAGACTTACCAATGTTGAATTATCAAAAGTCAGTGAAAAGGGAAAAATCTTGAAAGTTGCAAGGGGGAAAAAAAAGCAAAGACACCTCTATCAGGATTTTGTTAGTATACTCAGGAAAAACAATACAGGACAGAATAACATAGAATAACATTCATACTACTGAGATTAAAATGGTCAGTCAATAACATACTAAGGTTAGCATTAGGGTGTGTAAATAAGTATATGATGGAGAAATAGAGTTTTCTTGGATAAAAAAAGAAGCTAAGAAGGGATTAGAAAGATACTACAGAGATTAAAACATTTGCCTGCATGTGTCTGACCTGGGTTCAATTCCCAGGACTACATATTGTCCTCTGATTACAGCTGAGAGTGATCACAGAGAAGATGGCTAGGAGTAAGCCCTGAGCACTGCTGACTGTCTTCCCAATATTTTTAAAGGCTAATAGTATTCACTGCCTTACCTACTTTATAGGAAATGTCAAAAGGAGTTATCTTACATAAAAATAACAAAAGATTACAAACCTCTTTTTTTTTTACTTTGGGTGGGAAAGGGGCCCAGAGCCAGACGATATTCCAGGCTAGTAGGACAGTAGGAGCCCCTAAACAGGAAAACACTTGAGCTTTCTTTTTTTTTTCTTTTTGGGTCACACCCAGCGAAGCACAGGGTTACTCCTGGTGGTTCTCAGGGGACCATATAGGGTGCTGGGAATCGAACCCTGGTTGGCCGTGTGCAAGACAAATGCCCTACCCACTGTGCTATTGCTCCAGCCCCAATATTACAAAACCTTGAACAGGAGAATAAATAGCAGTAAATCAGCAAAACAAATCAAAACCCAATAGCAATTGGAAGCAAAACATTGAAAGAAGAGTAAGAAAATGATAGAATCGGTCCCGTGCCCGCCCGCGGCAGCGGGACAGCTCGGAGCACCCCCTCCCCGCCGGGCAGGTCCCAGTCATTCGCCCACCGCGCCTGATCCCGCCCTCCCGTGTCCGACAGGTATATTGGCTCTTCCCCTTGGAGCCCCTGTGCCACCTGGAAAAGCGCCCCCTGCGTCCCGTGCCCGCCCGCGGCAGCGGGACAGCTCGGAGCACCCCCTCCCCGCCGGGCAGGTCCCAGTCATTCGCCCACCGCGCCTGATCCCGCCCTCCCGTGTCCGACAGGTATATTGGCTCTTCCCCTTGGAGCCCCTGTGCCACCTGGAAAAGCGCCCCCTGCGTCCCGTGCCCGCCCGCGGCAGCGGGACAGCTCGGAGCACCCCCTCCCCGCCGGGCAGGTCCCAGTCATTCGCCCACCGCGCCTGATCCCGCCCTCCCGTGTCCGAAAAGGTTAGGGGCGTGTCCTGTCATTTGGGGGCGTGGCCTTAAAAGTGGGCGTGGCCTGTTTCCAGAGCGGCCGCCGCTAACGCGGCCGCAGATATTTTTCTTACCATTCCACGCATTGTCCTTTGGCTACAATTGATTGAACCCATTTCTCCGAAGAACTCCCTCATCATCTTAGTTACTATATGTTGATACTCAACTAACCTAGCCTATCCTAACTTCACAAAAACTGTCAATGAACACATCAACTTGCACGGAAAAGTACTTTGTCAAAAGAGCATAACCAAAAATCTTTAGTCGAGGTTCCTCCCAAGTTAACGAGAGCTCCAGATAGTAAAGCCCATAACAACATGAAGAAACTGAGAAAATCCCCACCACTAGGAGAGAGCCAAGAAAATATCTCACTAACCTCAGCAGCGACCTCCCAGAAATACACCCTCCTCTCAGATAGAGAATTCAGAGAGGAAATTGTCAGGATGATTCATGAACTCAACACAACTATGGAACGAACATCCAATAAATTAAGGGAGGATATGGATGCCGCGTTGGAACGCTCCACCAAGATAATCCAGGAAGAAATGAGAGCAGAAATTTCAAAGCTACGAACAGAAGTCACACAACTAAAAGAATCAGTAGATGAAATGAAAATCTCCGTAGGAGCCCTCAATAGTAGAATGACTACAGCCGAAGACAGAATCAGTGAACTTGAAGATGAGCTGCACAAAGCATATAGACAACAGCAAATAATGGCAAAAGACCTCAAAATGGCTCTCGAGCGAGTTAAGTCCTAGGGGACGACCTCAGGAGAAACAACATAAGAATCATGGGAGTGCCGGAACCACACGGAACCAATCCCAATGAAAAAAACACCATTAAAGACATCATTGCTAAAAAATTCCCAGAGCTAGAGAATGTGGACATCCAGATACAAGGAGTCCGAAGGGTGCCAGCTAAAAGGGACCCAAATAGAAAATCCCCAAGGCATATCATAGTCAGAATGATGGATGCCGTGGATAGAGACACAATACTGCAAGCAGCAAGATCAAAGAAGGAGATCATATACAAAGGCGCACCCCTTAGATTCACAGCAGACCTATCAGAAGAAACCCTCCAAGCCCGAAGACAATGGTGGGATATAGTGAAAAAACTTCATGAAATGAATGCCTCACCAAGAATACTCTACCCGGCTAAACTCTCAGTTAAACTTGAAGGAACCATACATTATTTCATGGACAAGCAACAGCTCCGGAACTTCATAGACTCAAGACCAAATTTAAAAGAAGGACTCAAAGGGCTACTATAAGACAAGGAAAAAGACCTATAAGAACAACAAACCCTACAAAAAATGGCACAAAATCCAATGACAATAATCTCTCTTAATGTTAACGGGCTAAATGCACCAATCAAGAGGCATAGAGTGGCAAAATGGATTCGGAAACTAAACCCAACCTTCTGCTGCCTACAAGAAACACATCTGAATAGCCGGAACAAACACAGACTAAAAATCAAAGGATGGAAAACAATCCTGCAAGCAAACAGCCCCCTCAAAAAAAAAAGCAGGGGTGGCCATACTAGTATCCGATAGCATTGATTTCAGGCTGAAAAAGATCAGAAGGGACAGCAAAGGTCATTTTATATTCATCAAGGGATATGTGCAACAGGAAGAAATCACACTCCTAAATGTATACGCACCTAATGAACGACCAGCGAAATACTTAAAAGAACTCCTAACAGAATTTAAGGAGGACATAACTAGCACCACGATAGTAGTTGGAGATTTCAACACTGCCTTATCACCTCTGGATAGATCGACAAGAACAACACTCAGCAAGGAAACGAAGGCCCTGAAGGAAGAAATGGAGGAGACAGGGCTAATAGATCTATACAGGGCTATATACCCCCAAAAGAAAGAATACACATTCTTTTCCAGTGCACACGGAACATTTTCCAAAATAGACCATGTTCTGGGCCACAAGTTATACCTTAATAGAATTGGAAAGATAGAAATTGTATCAACTATCTTTTCAGACCATGATGCACTGAAGATGGAAGTTAATCATGCACAGACTCGGAGAACCAAATAAAACACTTGGAAATTAAACAACTCACTATTGAACAATGAGTGGGTCACGGAGGAAATCAAGAAAGAAATTAAGAGATACCTCGAAACAAATGAGAATGAAGACACAAGCTACCAGAACCTATGGGACGCAGCTAAAGCTGTGTTAAGGGGAAAATTTATAGCTCTGCAAGCCTTCCTCAGAAAGGAAGAAAGGGCCTATATAGATAGTTTGACTTCGCAGCTCAAGATCTTAGAAGAGGACCAGCAAAAGGAACCCAAACCAGATCGAAGGAAAGAAATAATAAAACTTAGAGCAGAAATTAACGATATGGAAACCCGAAAAACAATCCATAAGATCAATGAAACAAAGAGCTGGTTCTTCGAGAAAATATATAAGATTGATAAACCGCTAGCAAGACTCACAAAGAAAGAAAGAGAGAAAACCCTAATAAACCGAATCAGAAATGAAAAGGGGGACATCACAACAGAAACCAAGGAGATTCAAAGGATCATCAGAGACTACTTTGAAAGTCTGTATGCCACAAAACAAGAGAACCTAAAAGAAATGGATGAATTCCTTGACTCCTACAACCTCCCAAGACTGAGCCAAGAAGACGTGAAATACCTGAATAGGCCCATAAATATCAAGGAAATCGAAACGGTAATCAAAAGTCTCCCCAAAAACAAAAGCCCAGGTCCAGACGGATTCACTGGCGAATTCTTCCAAACATTCAAAGAAGACTTGTTGCCAGTTCTCCTTAAGCTTTTCCAGGAAATCGAAAAGACAGGAACCCTGCCGAACAGTTTCTATGAGGCACATATCTCCCTAATACCAAAAGCAAACAAAGACACCACTAACAAAGAAAACTATAGACCAATATCCTTGATGAATACCGATGCGAAGATTCTCAACAAAATACTAGCAAATAGAATCCAACAACTCATCAAAAAGATCATACACCATGACCAAGTGGGATTCATCCCAGGGATGCAAGGTTGGTTTAACATTCGGAAATCAATCAACATAATCCATCACATCAACAAAAGTAAAGATAAAAACCATATGATCATATCCATAGATGCAGAAAAAGCATTTGACAAGATCCAACACCCATTCATGATAAAAACTCTCACCAAAATGGGTTTTGGAGGAACTTTTCTCAAGATAGTCAAAGCCATCTACCATGAACCTATGGCGAGCATTATCATCAATGGAGAAAAACTAAGGGCTTTTCCTCTGAGATCGGGGACAAGACAAGGATGTCCACTCTCACCACTTCTCTTTAATATAGTACTGGAAGTATTAGCAATAGCCATCAGGCAAGAAAAAGATATTAAGGGGATTCAGATTGGAAAGGAAGAAATCAAGCTCTCACTATTCGCAGACGATATGATACTATACCTAGAGAAACCTAAAAGCTCTAGTAAGAAACTCTTAGAAACAATTGACCTATACAGTAAAGTCGCAGGCTATAAAATCAATACCCAAAAATCCATGGCCTTCCTATATGCAAACAATGAGACAGAGGAAAGGGACATGAAAAAAGCAATCCCATTCACAATTGTGCCCCAGAAAATCAAATACCTTGGAATCAGCTTAACTAAAGAAGTAAAGGACCTCTACAAAGAAAACTATAAAACGCTACTTCATGAAATAAAAGAGGACATGAGGAAATGGAAAAATGTCCCCTGCTCATGGATAGGGAGAATAAACTTTGTCAAAATGGCAATACTCCCCAAAGCATTATACAGATTTAACGCGATCCCTATGGGGATACCCATGGCATTCTTCAAAGAAGCGGAGCAAGCAATCCTGAAATTTATATGGAACAATAAACGCCCACGGATAGCTAAAACAATTCTTGGGAAAAAGATGATGGGAGGCATCACCCTTCCCAACCTTAAACTCTACTACAAAGCGGTAACAATTAAAACAGCATGGTACTGGAACAAAAGCAGAACTGCAGACCAATGGAACAGGGTGGAATATCCCCACACAGAACCTCAAATGTATGATCATCTAATCTTTGATAAAGGTGCAAGAGATGTGAAGTGGAGCAAGGAAAGTCTCTTTAACAAATGGTGCTGGCACAACTGGACAACCACATGCAAAAAAATGGGCTTAGAACTCGATCTGTCACCATGCACAAAAGTCAGATCAAAATGGATTAAAGACCTCAACATCAGACCACAAACCATAAGGTACATTGAAGACAAGGTAGGCAAAACCCTCCAGGATATTGAAGATAAAGGTATCTTCAAAGATGACACGGAACTAAGCAATCTAGTAAAAACAGAGATCAACAAATGGGACTACATTAAACTAAAAAGCTTCTGCACCGCAAGAGATACAGTGACCAGAATACAAAGACTATCCACAGAATGGGAAAGGATATTTACACAATACCCATCAGATAAGGGGTTGATATCAAGGGTATATAAAGCACTGGTTGAACTCTACAAGAAGAAAACATCCAACCCCATCAAAAAATGGGGCGAAGAAATGAACAGAAACTTTACCAAGGAAGAGATACGAATGGCCAAAAGACACATGAAAAAGTGCTCTACATCACTAATCGTCAGAGAGATGCAGATCAAAACAACCATGAGATACCACCTCACACCACAGAGGCTAGCACACATCCAAAAGAACAAAAGCAACCGCTGTTGGAGAGGATGTGGGGAGAAAGGGACCCTTCTACACTGCTGGTGGGAATGCCGGCTAGTTCAGCCCTTTTGGAAAACAGTATGGACGACTCTCAAAAAACTTGAGGTTGAGCTCCCATTTGACCCAGCAATACCACTGCTGGGAATATATCCCAGAAAAGCCAAAAAGTATAGTCGAAGTGACATATGCACTTATATGTTCACCGCAGCACTGTTTACAATAGGCAGAATCTGGAAAAAAACCCGAGTGCCCTAGAACAGATGACTGGTTGAAGAAACTCTGGTACATATATACAATGGAATACTATGCAGCTGTCAGAAAAAATGAGGTCATGACGTTTGCATATAAGTGGATCAACATGGAAAGTATCATGCTAAGTGAAATGAGTCAGAAAGAGAGAGACAGACATAGAAAGATTGCACTCATCTGTGGAATATAGAATAATAGACTATAAGACGAACACCCAAGAATAGTAGAAATAAGTACCAGGAGGTTGTCACCATGGCTTGGAGGCTGTTCTCTCATTCTGGGCAACTCAGAGAAGGGAACAGCAAGTAAAATGTGGTTGTTGGTCATGTGGGGGAAAGATGATGCGGGCCAAATATAGACTAGAGACTGAACGCAATGGCCACTCAACACCTTTATTGCAAACCACAACACCTAACCAGAGAGAGAGAACAAAAGGGAATTCCCTGTCATAGTGGAAGGGTGGGGTGGGGGGAGACGGGACTGGGAAGGGGGGGTGGGATGTTGGGGTTACTGGTGGTGGAGAATGGGCACTGGTGAAGGGATGGGTTATCAAACTTTGTAAGGGAGAAACATGAGCACAAAAATGTATAAATCTGTAACTGTACCCTCACGGTGACTCACTAATTAAAAATAAACTATTAATAAAAAAAAGAAAATGATAGAATCAATATAGTCAAATGATGACTCAATATCAGTACAAAATAGATTCTTTTACAAGGCAGGCACTTCTACTTCTGAGCTATCCCTGGGTGTCAGACAGTTTTACATATCCTACATTTGACAATACTCCTAGCAATGGTAAATGCAAAGCAAAAATCTGGGAAGACTACTTAGAATAATAAAAACAAGAAATGGAGTCAACAGTCAGGGAAAAAATCATTCAAATGAAAAGGCTGGTAGAAATCTCAGGAGGGGCTGGGGAGATAGCTCAGAGAGGGAGAACACATGCCTTGCATTTGTGAGGACCTAAGTTTTATCTTTGTCACCACGTTACACTCTAAGCACCGTTGGGTATCCCTAGTAGCCCCCTAATAGTCATGAACTCTGGATGAATTTGTCCAGTCAGCTTCTAGAACTTCGGTGTTCAAGCAGCAACTCAACTCTGGGGCCAAGCATTAAAACTTCAGTCCCACATAGGCAAGCTGAGTATTATGAGAAGCAGTCCAAGGACCCCAAATATAACTGGAGAGGCCTATGTAAAGTGAAAAATTATTTGAAAAGTGGAAAAATCTTAAGAGAAATGTAAAACAACTAGAAAACTAAAGATAGGTTAGTAACACTGATATACAATCACCAGAATATGTGAATTATCTGAACTAACCAAAAGACACTGAGTGACTGAATGGATAAAAAAATCAGGAGCCATCTATACTATGTATACCAATATCATATAAGATATTTAAACATGCTCAAAGTGAAAAGGCTAGAGCAAGATGTTCCAAGCCAGAAAAGAGGACAGGGATTGCTGTTCTTAGATTGGTTAAAAGAGGTTTTTCAATGAAAATAAAAACAGTAATGAGATAAACATATCTATTAAATATTGCTAAAGGGCCAATTCATTAAGAAGTGAATAACAATCAATATATGCTACACAATATGAGGTACATAAGTAGAAAAATTAACAGGCCTCTAGGCAATGCAATGATTTTAGAAAATCTCACTACAGTATTTGTAGCAATGGACAGATAATTAGACAAAAACATTTGGGATCAAGGAAATACTAACTTAATACCCTGAAGGGGGAATGTTCTATTTTCTATGTTCTAAGGGTCTTTTGGGGGGTGGGAGGTTCATGGGATGTCACACTGGGCTGTCTCAGTGCTTAATTAGGCTGTGCCTAATCCTGGGTCTATGCTCAGGGATAATTCCTGCTACTATTGTTTTCCAAGAGTGTAAAAATGTATCGAGTAAACATGTTTTAAGAGTATAAATATGTTTTAAGTGTAAAATGTTTCCACACCACATTCACTGCCGAAGTACTGATTTCCCTGCACTGGAGTCCACTGTACCCTTTTAGCTCACTCCCCCTACCTTGTCAACCCCAATTCTATGGTCAAAGTCTGAAAGAATTATGTCCTTCTTGATACTTCTTTTTTTTTTTTGCTTTTGGGGTCACACCTGGCAATGCAAAGGGTTACTCCTGGCTTTGCACTCAGGAATTAGCCCTGGTCATGCTCAGGGGACCATATGGGATGCTGGGATTCGAACCCGGGTCGGCCGCGTGCAAGGCAAACGCCCTACCCGCTGTGCTATCTCTCCAGCCCCTTGATACTTCTTCTGTATCTTTTCCATTGAAAATTTGGGCTCTGAGTATATATCAACAATCAAAAGGAGACTATATGTATTAGATAAAAATAAAAAATAATGTGTCTTTTATTCATCCATTCCAACTACTCCAAGTAAAGTTCCATTTTCTACACACCCATTTTGGGGTACTGTAAATTGTGGAACTATGGAAAACTATCTCTTAGCAAGCAGGATCTGGTTAACTAAATAGGGTGTATGAATTGATAAATAATTTGAAATTTTAAAAACTACATTTTCAGAGACTCATGCAATATAGATATGATCATGACACTAACAAAAGTCAAGCTACAAAACTATATCATGAGGCAATATCAAAATTTTCTAAAGTGATGGGTTATATAATTTACAAATCTAAAATTATTTTATAAAGCACTAAAACTATTTTATTTTGTTTCTTTTTCTTTTTCTTAAATTAATTTATTTTTTAATTCACTGTCACTGTCACTGTCATCCTATTGCTTGAGTGGGCACCAGTAACGTCTCTCATTGTGAGTGAGTCACCGTGAGGGTACAGTTACAGATTTACACATTTTTGTGCTTGTGTTTCCCTCATACAATGTTCGAGAGAAAAACGATTTTAAATGTCATATAATTATCATGCTAGAATTTATAAATGGAAAAAGATTCACAGTTTAAAAACGTATTTTTTTTTTGTTTTTTGGGTCACACCCAGCTATGCTCAGGGGTTACTCCTGGCTTTGCACTCAGGAATTACTCTTGGCTGTGCTTGAGGGACAATTTGTGATGCCGTGGATCAAACCCTGGTCGGCCGCGTGCAAAGCAAACGCCCTACCCGCTGGCCCCTAAAAACCTATTTCTAAAACAACCTTTCAATCCAGGATAAAAGTGATAAAGCTTTTTATAGAATTAAAATCTCCAGTAAAATAATTGTTTAGAAAATAGTACTACCTATTGATGGAAAATAACTAAATAGAACTCTTGACTTTTTATCAAGGTAGAAGAAATGCCAAGTGGAAAGGTATTCATTACTTATGTCTAAAATAAAAAAAACTAATAGTTACATATTTTAAATTTGTCAATTTCTGTGGGACGAATTAATCTGGGTTCAGTTTTCTCAATGACATAGCAATAAACTCATTCTAAAAGGAGGCAGCGATAAACACACGCCATGGCCATGGAGCAAGAAACCATATCTTCCAGTCCTTGAGCAACTTCCCATTAGCAGTGTGAGTCAGATCAATTTTCTTTGACTTCTTATTTTCTCTTCTACAAAAATAAAGAAATTAATAATTTATTCTTTAAGGCTTCTCATGTGGATTAAATGAAGGTTATAAAAGTGTTTTGCAAATTATTAAACATTGCAATAAATGATACATATTATTTCTGTTTCTTATGGGCCAAATAGCATTTGCTTTGCAAATCCCTAGATGCACATTACTAATTAGAAATCTGCAATTGGACAGTACTCATGAGGGAAATGGTATTTTGTAAAATGTTGCGTATGAACCACATTTATTAAATGTAGTATTCATGTATTTGCCTTTCCTTTCTTCACATTAAAAATGTCCTAAATTAATTAATCAGAAAGCTTCTTATGTGAAGACAAACTGGTTTAGATATGTGTCACCCCCATGCTTCCTTTCAGTTAGGATCATTTGTGTTTTCACATAGGCATACAAATTTTTTCTAGTGCTTCCCAATTTAGGTATGGAGTTCATTTCCCATCAGAGTTAATTTACAATTTAAAAATCTCACTCAGATCTGATTGATGGACTCTACAGTGGCTTTTTACTCTGAGGAATGAGACGAGTTAAGAAAACAACTACTATTTTTCTTTTTTTAATGTCTTATTGAATTGAACTGTGTTAAAATAAATAGCTCTACCAAGCCAGCACGGTTTTTGTAGATTTGGTTGCATTGCAGTGAAACTGTCTTAAGAGTTTCACTGCAACTTTTCCTTCTATATATAAAAAAGTATATATAGAAGGAAAAGTTTTGTAATATTGTTTTAAAATTTTATATGATAGTTTATGGTATGTGGCTTTCTTTGATAATGGGGCATTCATGGCTTTTGTTTTATTTTGTGCCTGAAAGGGTCTGGTCTTCATCTGAATATAAAGAGAGATAAGGATTTTTGTTTCCCAAGAACCTTTGAGTATACTCTAGGTAGGAGAGTATGAAGATTATAAAGAAAAAGAATAACAAGCTTCAAACAGTGAGAATACATTTTTTCCTGTTGTTTAAGGTATGATTATGCATATTCATCTTGTTATCCTGTGTACCAGTGCCCTCTTGTGAAAAATATGGTTATGTGTGCAGATTCAGAGTTATGTTTGCCTATTTCTTTTAAGGAAAACAACAAAAAGTTCATGACACCGGAATTGAGTCAGTTTTAGTCCATCCCAGCCCCCTTTCCTCCCTTTTCTTTTCTACTTGCTTTCTTTTCCATTTCCTCTCCTCTTCATGTACTCCCCATTTGCTTCAAATCACTCTCTATGTTGTAAAAGATAAGAAATATGAGGCAGAGGATGTATCTCAGTGGTAGAGCACATTTATCTTACATCTGTGAGACACTGTCTTTAATACCCAGTACTAAAGAAATTAGATATTGTCATATTAATTTTCATGGTTTCAAGTTATTATAGAATTAAAGGAAATGATTTTTTGGTGTTTTCATTGGACCCAGGACCTCACACATGCAAAGTACATATTCTACTGCTGAGACACATAATTTTTTCTCCAGACAACTAGAGCTGTATCCCTCAAGTATTTTTTTAAAAAGACTGTTTGTAATATAACTTGTTCTGAAATATACTATGAGCTTCAATGCTTTCTATAGAATTTTCTTGACTATGATTGATTGAGGGTTTTTACTGATTTTTTTTCGTACTAGGAATTGACCCAAGGACCTCAAACATGGCAGATGCAAGGCAGCATTCTACCACTGAGTGATGTTCCTGGTGAGTCAGGAATTTTTTAACACCAGTTATTTTTACTTGTAATAAAGTATAAAATCTTAAAAAATGAGTAAATCTTAGAATGCCTTATGGATTTCGTGAGTGACTCCACTTTAAGAGACCTCTGTCGTGGGTCTGTGGGTGGCGGGGATGGGGGCGTGGGAGGGAAACTGGGAGCATTGGTGGTGGGAATTGAACGCTGGTGAAGCGATGGGTGTTGGAAAATTATATGACTGAAACCCAATCATGAACAACTTTGTAACTGTGTTTCTCTCTGTGATTTAATTTAAAAAAGACTCCTCTGTCTCTGCCTACAATGATTTCAATTGGGAGTGAGCAATTAGTTACTTTTAGTTGTTCTAAGTCCTCAGATTTTTAGTAGATTCTACTTGATGACTTTTGTCTCCTTTCATGTGATCTATTGTGTTTGTATGATCACAGATGTCATGCTACTCTTCTTATTTTATATAATATCAGTCCTCTTTTCCCTTTCATTTTATCTCTTATTTCTCTTTGTCTTTCTTCTCTCCTTAGTTTTGCTGCCAGTGGTAGTAGATTTTGTTATTCAGCCTTACCCACCAATAATTGTTTTTACTTGAAGTGATGGTGGTGGAGAGTTTGTGCAAAATTTTACTAATTTCTTCATTCAGTAAAGTGACTATTAACAAGAACACCTATAAAATCTATATTTCTATTTTTACACTATTTTTGAGGGTGCAAGTTATTTTGAATCACTGACCTTACTAAGCATCCAAACCTGGAAAACCACAGCTCTATTTCATTTCTAGAACAGAAAGCTTAATTTTGATCTTTAACCTAACAAATCTTACTTGTGCTATTAAAAAGTATTAATTGGAGGGGTTGGAGAAATAGTACGGTATGTAAGGCATTTGCCCTGCATGTGACTGACCTTAGTTCAATCCCTGACACTGCATATGGTTCCCTGAGTATTGCCAGAGTCACTTCTGAACACAGAGTTGGTAATATCGCCTGAGCACTAGTGTGTGTCACAAAACAAAAAAAAATTAATTATTTTTAATATTAATATAAAACAATACCACTGATATACTAAACACTTTTATACTAAATAATTAAATAAATCAGCTATTTACATTTAAAAATCTGGATATTCTTAAAACTTAATGTCCACACAAAATATGCACTTGGCTGTTTACTAAAGCTTTATTCATAATTTTCCAAACTTGAAAACCACCAAGATGTGCTTCAGTAAGTGAATAAACAAGTGTTAGTGAGTCCGATATAAAGGAAATAAATTAGGGCACAAAATAATTTTATTTATTGATTTATTTACTTTGAATCACTGTGGAGTACATAGTGACAATGTTGTTCATTATTGAGTTTCAGTCATACAATGTTCCAACACCCACTCCTCCACCACTGTACATTTCCCACCACCTATGTCCCCAGTTTCCCTCCCACTACCTCCCACCCCCACCTGTCTCGATGGGAGGCACTTTCATTCTTTCTTTCTCTCCCTATTTCTCTCTCTCCCTTTGGGCATTATAATTTGCAATACAGATACTGAGAGGTTATCATGTTTGTTCCTTTACCTACTTTCATCATGAAGTTCTTATCCAGAGTGATCATTTTCAACTCTTATTGTTATAGTGGCACCTTCTCTATGCCAACTGCCTTCTCCCCTGGCACTTGAGGCAGACTTCCAGCCATGGACCAGTCCTCCTGGCCTTTGTCTTGTCTTTACTGCTTTTGCGTATTATGGGTATCATTTATCTTTTTTTATATTCCACAAATGAATGAAATCATTATGTCTGCCCCTCTCCTTCTGGCTCATTTCACTTATCATGATACTCTCCATGTCCATCCATTTATAAGTGAATTCATGAATGAATTTTAAGTGCATCTTACTAAGCTAAAGACACCAATCTGAAAAAGCAATACAGGAAATGTTTCAATTATATTTCACACTGAAAAAGGGGAAATTATTAAATAATAAAGCTATTGAATAAAAAATATTAGGGGTTGACAGGGACTGGCAGCAGATTGAGGAGAGATGATGAGGATTTTCAGGGTATTGAAAACACTCAATGATACTATAATAACGAATTAATATTATCAATTGTCAAAATCCATAAATTACATAAAATGTGAACTTTCATGAAAACTGGATTTTATTTTGTGATTGTGATATGTCAATGTAAATTCTTCAGTTGTAACAAATGTACTAATCTGGTGTGGGATATTGACAATGCAGGAGGCAACACCTGCATGGGGTGAAACGTGTATAGGGAATCTTCCTTCATTTTTCTTAGTTTTGTTGTGACCTTAAAATTTCTCTCAGAATAGTCTTTTACTTTTTTCCTTTTTTGTCTTTGTGTTATTATTTTGGCAAGACTGGATAAAGAAACTATGGTAATCTATACAGTGGAATACTACACAGTCACAAGGAAAAATTAAGTCATGAAATATGCTTATAAATGGATGGACAGGAAAGTATCATGCTGAGAAAAATGAGTAAGAAGGAGAGGGACACATATAGGATATTTGCACTCATTTGTGGGATAGAAAACATGAAGGTAATATTCAAGGACAGGAAAAATAGGGGTCAGGAGGACTGGTACACAGTCAAAACAGTCTTTTACAAAATGCTTCAGGGCTTAACCTGGTGTGTGTTGGGAACTATGTGGTGCCTGGATTCAAACCCAGATCAGGTACATACCCAGCATGGTATCCTTACTGCTATACTATCTCCTAGCCCCTATTCATCTTCTAACTTAAAGACATTTTTTTCCAGCAGACTCATATCTCACTATCTTCCCTTTCCTCTTTCCCCAACCCTAATAACACTTCATTCTGCTTCAATAATTCAGTTTATTTTAAATTTCTCTCTTAGTGTCTTTTGCTAACCCTGGCTTTGAGTCTTGGTCAAATCACTCTTGGTAGTGCTCTGGAGACCATATGCAGTGCCAGGGCATGAAACAAGATCAGCCAAATTCAAGGTAAGCACCTTAACCAATGTCCTAACTCTCTGACTCCTTGTGATTGAGTTTTAAAAAATATTTTATACATATGATATCATACAGTATATCTTTGGCTTAATTTAGCAGCATAATGCCCTCAATAACCCATCTTGTCACAGACAGCAAGATTTCCTTTCCTCTGGGTGAATAATATTCCTCTCTGTGTATTGTATGTGTGTGTAATATCTTTTTCATCTATTTATTAATTATTGTTTTCTTCTGTTTCTTTGGGAGTCACACTGGTGGTTCTTAGGGCACTTTATCTGGTGCTGGAGATTGAACCCAGGTTTCATGCATGTAACGCAAGTGAATTACCTTCTGTACTGTGTCTCCAGCCCTTCATTTATCTGTTGACTGCTGAACACTTAAGATTTTTCCTTATATATTAGCCATTATGAATAGTGTTAGAAAACATGTGAGTTCTGATATCTCCTAGAATTCTTGTTTTTATTTCACTTGGATATGTACCCATTGGTAGAATTGCTGGGTAACATGCTAGTGATATTTTATTTTTTGTTGTTTTAGGGTTATACTTGCTTTGGTGCTCAGGAATCTCCCCTTGTGGTTCTCAGGAGACCATGTACATACTAGGGAATGAGCCAAGGCCAGGTACATGCAAGTCAAACATCTTACCCCTATACCATATCTATAGATTTATATTTGACTCTTGACTATTTATTGTTTTATGTTAGAATGTTTTCTTCCTTTCAGAAAGGTTTTTTCATTTTGTTTAAATATTTTTGTGTAGATGTCTTTTAATTTATGTATTCCCAATAAATTTATGTATTACCAAGAGTTGAATTTTGATATTATAGTGAAAAAAGCACAATAAAATTACAAGCAATACACCACTATAGTCAATTTCCTAGAGAGCTCTGCAGTGAACCAGGAAATTTCTTCCAAATTAATCTATAATAATAACTAGGTTTTAACTTACATAATATTCCATTTCTTTGAAAGCCAGCCCATAAGCAGTGGTTTTTTGACTAACTCAAACTTTTTTAGAAGTTCTTCCACAATAGTAACCGTGAGATAGTTCATCTCCCCTGGTTTGTCCTCAGATAATCTAGCTCATTGAGTAGATTAGGCTCAGGATGGCCTACTTCCAGTAACTCATTAGTTATTGGATTGCCTATTGACCAACATTTTATCTTAAAGTCTTCTAGACCAGGGGGAATTTTATAGTATTGGTGATTAAAAACAATGCACATTTTTTGGAACAGTTTGCTTTTATGTGCTCAAGTATTGAACAGAGATAAAGACCTCTCCAGTTTTTCCTAATTTCACATGGAGTTTCATTTTTCAAGGCAGAAAACCAACTTTATGGTCCCTAGAGACCATGTCACAGTAGTGGTGGTAATAGTTATAATGACCCAAGGGATTCCAAAACATCTACTGTGAACACTTTCACTTCCTCTTTCCTCTTTTGAATCCTACTCCATGTAGGATGAAAATGTCATATGGTATTATTTTCAGAAAATGTTTCGGTAATTACTAAGGAAGCTGTTTAAAAACAGAAATAAAAAAGGGGCTGGAGTGACAGTACAGCGGGTAGGGCGTTTGTCTTGCATGGAGCCGACAAGGGTTCGATTCCCAGCATCCCATATGGTCTCTGAGCACTGCCAGGAGTAATTCCTGAGTGAATAGCCAGGATTAAGCCCTGTGCATCAACAGGTGTGACCCAAAAAGCAAAAAAAACAAGAAAAAAAAAGAAGCTGGATAAACACAGTGATTGTAAAAAAAAGAACAAAGTATAAGACATCACAATCCCCAATTTCCAATCATGCTTCAAAGCTATAGTACTCAAAATAGTATGATATTGGCATAAAATGAAACATAAGGATCAGAGAGATAATGTAGTGGATAAGATGCTTGCCTTGCAAGAGGCTGACCTGAGTTCAATTCCTGGCACTGAATATGGTACCCATTAGCCCCACCAGGAGTAATCCCTAAGCAAAAAGCCAGAAGTAATCCCTTCACACAGTTAAGTGTACCCCTCCCTGAACAAATTAGAAACAGACCAGTAAGACAACTGAATACAGAAATGAGTGCTATAATAAATTGTTATTATTTGTGGGTATTTTTGGCTTTGGGTCACACTTGGATCAGGTCCTTAAAAATTATTAATAAAATATGTAAGTCCTGGATATTAGGTGGCATTATTTTTAAATTATTGCAATATATAAAACAAAAAGAAACTTCAAGATATAACTGGGTCTACATAACTAGAACCACTAACTTTGGGAGTGATGTAGGACAAAGAATCTATTTTTTAAAAGTATGATTTAGTTTAAAAACCAAACAATGAAACAAAACAGTAACTGATTTTTCCAGTGATGTAAAACTGCTTACAGATATACTTATTAATAAATTGCTTTCCATTAGGGTATAGTTTCAAATGCTAAAACTCATAATCATTATTCTCTCACATCAAAATATGCTATATCTCTGAAAGCTCGTCTGCTTCTGAATTAATTTTAAACTATTACAAAGTTCCATAGAAATTAAATTTGGGAAACAAATGCTCCTTGTGCTTTCAACTTATTAGAAAGTATAGTACATGAGAAGCTCTCATTAACATGCTGTAAATCAGTACTTCAACCAATTAAAAAGTTTTTTAAAAGGAAAGCATAAGGCTTCTTTATCACAAAGGGAGTATCTTCAGCACACACTTGCAAAATCTCCCAAATTACTGCTCTATTTAAAAAGCTGCTTTCATTTGTTTGATAATCCTCAAGAAAGAAAGGGGTGCACTCCAGTATGTATACATTTCTTGTATAACAGTTAAATATCAATTAAGATGACTAGAAGTCAATCTCCAAAGGCAGAAGTCTTATTTGACAGAAAAAAATCTTTTAAAGATAGGCAAATCTTCTGATTTATACATTCAATTGCAAAAGTGCCACTGAAACCAGCCTCTGGAACTATTTTACCTGAAGAATAACCAAGAAGGTAATAACACTCTCAAGAACGATTTCCCCAGGAAATTGGATCATTTTAGAAACATGAGGAATGGTCCCACAGATTTAAAAACTAAGACTCTATCCACTGTGACAAGGTGAGCAGGGCAAGGTGTTATATTACCTTAAGGTCACTGTTACCGGTCACGAGGGGTTAATCACAAAATTCAAGGCAGAAGCATAGTTGTGCAGGCCCTGTCAATCACTGTAAGTCTGTGTTATAGGCTTACATGAGTAAAATGATTTTATTCCCAGGGTCCCAGGTAGCATCTGTAGACTCTATAGATGTATCATGTGCTGAAGTTCTTACATAAATACAGGGAGATTTCTGACACCTCATGAAGGCTGGGGCTACAGTTGCTTCAGCAATTAATTTGCAAAATATGTGGAAATTATACTTAAATCTCTTGTACCACTGTCTTTCAATTAATAGTGACTGTCAAAAGTTTTGTTTTGAAAATGATTTGAAAAAGTGTTGAGATTAGATAGCAATGTGTGCCATTAACCCCAGACTAGGAAGTGGGTGATTTTTTGCCAAGTGATTGCTATTCCTGAGCAGGTGCTATAACATTTAGACCCAACCCTTTCAATTCAGTCCTGTCTTGCCTGTCCATTGATGTTTATCCAGGTACTTTTACCATAGCAAACTACTAGAAGGGTAAATTTCCCCATAAGATGGGCAGACTTTGAGAGGAATCTATCCTTTGACATCAGTGTACCTCTTTTGATTTTGATGAGATCACTCATTGAAGGATGAAGTCATGCTGTCCTTTTATTCTGAATTTCCCTGTATGATGAAACTGATTTCAGTCAATGTGTTACCACAGCCTTCCCTGTTGGAAGCCAGTTGGATAGTCATCTTTACTAAAGCAAACTACCAATTACTTTATTTATTTATTTATTCTTGATTTAATTTTTAATTGAAGTATAACATGCATTGATTTATGACAGTATCCATATTTAAGGTACACAACATAAAACAGATATTATCTTTACCCCCAAAGCCCATTTTTCTTTATTTATTTTTATTTATTAATGAGTCACCGTGAGGGTACAGTTACAGAGTTTCATGCTTGTGTTACAGTCATACAATACTCGAGTACCCATCCCTCCATCAGTGCCCATTCTCCTCCACCGATGGCCCCAGGATCCCTCCCACCTCCCCATTCTGTCCCACCCCCCCACCCCCCTGTGATGGGGCATTCCCTTTTGTTTTCTCTCTCCTTTTGGGTGTTGTGGTTTGCAATGGAGGTATGGGGTGGCTATTGTGTTCAGTCTATAGTCTGCTTTCAACCTGCCTCTCCCATTCCGAGTTGATCCTCCACCATACTTTGGTTGGTGTTCTCTTCTCTGTCTGGGGTTCCCAAGCACCTCGGGACCCCTGTTCCCAATGCCAAGCCCCTCCACATGTCACCCTAACCACATCGACCCGATTACTTTAAATTTCCCAGACTAGTCATATGGCTTCGCTTAGCTCCTTCCTGTGTCCGCTCTGGAATGACTCCTTTCTTAACTGCAAGTTTCTGATTAAATTGGAATCAATATATCTTTGATGGCTAAAAACTCACATATGTTTTCCAATAAATCTTGTTCTGTGCTTTTGATTTTGGAAGAACTCATAGGTCCAAATGATTGTCTCAGAGCTTTTACCAGACTGGTAAGTAAGTGGTAACGTCAGTTGGAATTTGATAATTGCAGGTTCTTAACTATCTTTATGACAATTGTCAGACTTGACTATCCGTTTTCTCTCGTTAAGTTTTCCAGGTTTTATTTCCATGTCTAATTAGTTTCTGACCCACTAATCTTCAGTGGTAATAAATCCCTTGAGATTCATTGCCTCTTGCAACCTTTAATCATTTAGTTTTGTACACATTGGCTTTTATAAAAACACTTAGTATTAATTCACCCGTTTTAATGATTCAGTTTACAAAAAACTCACAGAAAATGAGGTGAATTATGAGTCTGGGGAGTAGAGTTCATAGAGGAGGAGGTGAATGATGGTGATGGCTGTAGTCTGTCTCAAATGATCAGTACAATTGCACCAATAAAAAAATTTAGGGTCTTCAGAAGCCATTCTGGACCTTTTAGGGCTATATGCTCCAGCAGCAACTTTTGGCCAACTGAGAAAATAACACTTGAATTCAAGTTACATGTTTCAAATAAACAGAAAAATAGAGGATGATTTATAGCTTTTGCACCTAAAATGTGAATCAGTACCTTTTCAAAATGCTGATTCTTTACTATAATACAACCACTTTATATTTATTCTTGTGTGTAAAACACATAATTTAAGAAGAAAAAGAGACTTTGGAGTATCATAATACCCAAACTGCTAATTTTACAGATAAAGAAACCAAAACCTCAAGAGGTTAAATGGCTTGTTCAAGGTCACAGTTTGGGCTAGAAAGATCGCAAGCCATCTTACTCTGTCTCTCCACATTGTCACAATACAGTTTTACTTTAGAATTACATAACTTTCTTCTGATTGAAATAAGGCAATCGCTAGACAGTGTGGGGAATCCCACTCCTGTGTGGAGGCGACTGACTTGACTCCTTGGTGTGTGTGTGTGTGGGGGGGGTGGTGGTGACTTCTTCAGGTGTCCAGAAACCTGGCTCACATCACTGGGGAGTTTAGATATCTCTTTTCTGGTGGAGCAGCTGATGGTGTGGGCATTAGAAGGAGTAAAATGGCACACTCATACACCACTCCCAAATTACTGCAGTTTTTTTAGGTACTAGAGGTTGGGCGCAACACCAGTCCCTCAAAAATCAGAAGAGTCCCAGAGACACCTGCCCTGGTCTCAGATGAGGTTCCCCAGGGAGCAAAGTTGCCCTGCTACAGTTCAGTGACAGCTGCAGGGTCACATGGCCAGCTCTCCTCAAGGAGGGGCCTTCTTAGGCTGTCTCTGAGAATTGTCTCTTTCTGGGAAAGGACTTTCAAAACTGGTCTGTGTCCTAACTTTACACCCAACAGCTACGTTAGCTACTCTTTGTCCTCCAACTCTGATCTGTCTGACAGTAAAACTTAAGTTTAGGACTACCTACAGTCAAGGATGTGGGACACGTGGATGTGCAAGGCCCTGGGGACAGTTCCTAGGCCGGCATGAGGTCTTTCAGTGTTGTCCCTTGTCAGGAATGGCACACAAAAAATCAAAGTTATAAAACTAAATGAATAGAAGTTTTAAAAAGAAATAAGGCAGTTGCAGGGTTTTGAACAACAAAACAAAAAATGATGGATATGGCTTATTTCTTTTATTCTATGTTTTTGATTCTGTATCAAGAGGCAAGGGGAGCTAGGAGAACAGTTGGAAGCAAAACAAGTGAAGCCAAATACTGCCATAGAGCAGAGGGCACATGTATCAGCAAAAACAAACAATTGCTCATTGTAAATAAGTAAGTACATATGTTTCTCTCAGTGGAGAGATGGACTAAAGCTGTAGCTGTCAGGATCTCTGCTTCTAAACTGCACAGAGTCTAGAAGATATGAAACTTGACATTAAAGGCATTAGACCATTTCTTATTAAATGCACCAAACAGTACTAAGAGACAATAACTTGGAAGATATACATGACTGTCTAGAAAACATGGCTCTTATTTTAACAAAGTAAAAATAAAGGTTCTTGTCTAAATGGAATGCCCCTTGATTTATTGTGAAATTGTTCTTCTAAGTTATTTTACTAGATGTAATATGAATGTCAGATATTCAGTGTGAGAGCAAGTCATAATATGAGAACAAGTCAAAATTCTTGATTTGGAGAAGTTGTTGTATAGTATGGAAAGAGACGAAAAACGCAGTCTAAAAAAGAATGTGGGCAAGGATGTGGTCAACATGTCTTCAAGTTGCTATAGAATTAAAGAAGCAAGGCAGTTATTTACCAAAGAGGCAAGAAAGACTTTCTGGAAAAGTTAGTCTTGAGTTAATCTTTATTTAAAAAGCTGGGCTTCAGATAAAAACAAAAAAGTCAGAGAAAACAGAATGTAAAAAGAAGGCTGAAAGAGCCTGAAATATTCTGAGAAAGCAAAACCTATTTATTCTATCTGGCCTGTAGAGTTTGAGTGAGATAATGAACAAAGTCTGGAAAAGTAAGGAGAGTCAAGTGTTGTAGGGGAACACAATCAGGGCTTAAGCCATTAATCTCTGGTCTGGAGACCAGATCCAAGCTTGACTCAGAGAAAGTATGGAATATAGTTCATTAGAAAATAGAATATATTTGAGAATCAGAGTGTTGGATTATTCAAAATAAGAAATAGAAATATTTTAAGTAAAAGTAAATGGGTTTTTAAAAGTAAACACTCAGAGTCCATCAGAATGTGGCATAGTTTAAAGAGTAGTGCGTTTTTCACACATATTTCTAGGTTATATAGGTGCAGAAACAATATAAATTTAGGGGCAGAATATGCAGAAGCAAGAGGTTTTGGAGGAGATGATTTCCTAGAGTCAAAGTAGCACTCACATTTTAATCATATTTTGTCATATGTGGGGTTGGCCATGGAGATTGTAAATTGTCATTGTGTGATTTTGCTATGCAAATATCATATGATGAATGTTTAATGAAATTGGAAATCATCCATTGGGGACTTGTTTCTCTATCTTAAATTTTCTTTGCTCCAGTTGATCTTAGGCTCCAATGGCTCTCAGACCTCATTGTTCTCACCTTTTGAGGTGTTCAGCATCTGTAACACATTAACTCCCTTTTCAGAAAAATATTAAACTACCCAGCATTGTATAGGGATATATGTAAGAGGGACATGATCAAAGAAGGGACCTGATCAAAGATAGAAGGGTGATTGATGTTGACATGTAACAACTGCTATTTTCTCATAAGCAGAATAGATGATAGCTCATGAGACAAGCAGGATCTGATTAAGTTTTTTGGTGCCTTTTAGAGGGAATATTCTCTCGTAAAAAGTTGACTTTTAACTGGTTAGCACGCAGGCCATTTGTACATCATAAATACACTGACCAATTTTCCTATCTTACAAAAGCTTCGTATGCTGAAAATGGCTGAAAGTCACTAAAGGTCACTAAATATCATACCTTCTAAATATTCCTAAACTCTGGCATTATTGTGTGTTGTAGTGAAAAGGTCATGTTCTTTGGAGTCAGACAGATTTAAGTTCATTTTCTAACTGTGAATATTGGGCAAGTTACAAAACTACTTTAAGCATGATACTTTGCCTTTAAAAATGAAGATGATTATTTTAGCCTCATTTTTTTTGTGTGTGTGGGAAAGAATTAACAGATATAAAATCATGGAGCATAGAACTGATAACCCATTTTATAATCTCTTCTTATCTTCTTTCTTTAGTATTTTGACAGAGCTCTCTTCATTTTTTTCCTTTGGAGGTTTACAGTGTTTACAGAAATTGTGGGTACTCTGTCATCGTTATCAGGTAGATGACTGGTAGAAAACAATTTTGTTCAAATTTTGTTTTTACGGTACTAAATATACCAGACCACTGCGATGTTCATAATTGATTGAATTTCAGCATTGCCATTTTTAGGTCACACGTTTAAAAGATCTTGTCATAAGCACAAAGGCATTTTTGCAATTTATAACCAGAAATTTATCTGCCAAATATTGTTGCAGCTATAGTAGGAATTAATTCATCATTTTATAGTCCTTATTTCCAAATCTAACTGTAGTCTACCTTTGGAAGAAACTAGACATCAGTCTGTTGCATTTTTCCTAAGGCTGCCATATTAATCTGTTCAATTAAGATATATAGATATTTATATGTTTAAGTGAGAAGTATATTTCAGTGTATTTTTCAGATTAAAATATAAAGAATGCAAGTTGCTTAATAAACTTGAAGAGGATAAATTCTATAATATTCCAAATTAGGGTGATCATCAGATTCTCACTTTTCTTAGATATGTTAGGTGTAGCGTTCACATAGATGATTTGGGAGCGTATTTTATTCTTCAAAATCATTTAATTTTTGTGGTTCCTTGAGTAGGAAAAATTAGAAGTTTTCAGCCCTCTCTTATAGGCTTTCTATGGCATTTCTTCCAGTTAATTAATTGCTCTGCTTTGCAAGATTCCGTGATAAGTCATTCTTTTTCACTTACGGCAACCGTTCCTTCTTTTACCTGCTTTTACTAGTTGAAAGGTGTTTTTTGATATTAAATGAAATGCATTTTTTTATAATTTTTCATCACACATTTATGACTTACACTCAGAATTAGTTCTGTCACTCTTTTTCACTTTAAGGTCTCTAAAATATTTGGAAAAACTATTATTTGATAAGGCTTCTCCACCAGAATTTTCACTTTCAATCAATAATTGACCAATTTTGTTTATTTATCACCCTTACAAGTGTCTCTTAATATATTTTGTTTGGGTTTTGGGCTCCATTGGGCTGTGCTTGGGGACTTTGCTGACTATGTTCAGGAGTAACTCTCAGTGATGCTCAGAAAACATACAATGCTGGGGATTGTACTTGTCCCTCCTGCATGCAAAGTATGAGCCCATTGAGTTATCTCTCCAACCCTGTTCATATGTTTCTTTAAGGGTAGTAGCTAAGACAATGTGTATACTCACATTATGCTACAGACAGTACAAAAAGTCTGTATTTTCACCTGCCTTGTTTTATTCATACAGTTCAGAATAAAATCAAATACTTTTGTTAATCATTTAAATCTTATAGCATATCAAACTTACTATTGACTAAAACTCATTTGTTCTTCCTTATTGGAGTAAAATTGGTTTAAAATACTGTGGATGTTTTAGGGGTAAGCTTAATACCTTGTAAAATGTCTTTAGATTCCCAATGATTTGAGATCTTATTTGTTATTTTTCAGTAAGGAGGTCTCTATAACCTGTTAGTCTCACAATAGCCCTTGAAATGCTATTTCAGTAGTCATATAGGTGAATATCTAGTTACTCCATTTGCATACCAGTTTTATCCTGGAGATATTCAAGAACAGGTATCAAAACCTATTAGCCCTTAGTGTTAGTGGAGTTGAAGGAGTACACTTGTCACAAGGATGCTCGGTATCCACGTGATTTTAGGTTGGGGCCGAGGCTGGGCTGCAGGGTCTCCTTGGTCTGTAGTACTAGGGAAGAGGTAATCAGAACTGGGAGTGATGGGTGGGAGAAAATTTCTTCCTTTTGAAGCCATATACAAAGGAGAAAAGGAAATAATAAATATATTTTCTTTTGGAATCATTCTACTGCAACAATTCTTTTTTATTCTTGTTCTTTAAACCGTGGTGAGGTCAAGTCTTTTGGTGTTCAGGGGCATTCCAGCTTGGGACTTGGGTCACTCCCAGCTGTGTTCAGGGGCCTATGACCAGCACGAAAGACTTGAATACTAGACCTTTGAACTATCTCCCTGGCTCTATTTCAATAATTTTTTGCCTCTTCTACTGTCTCTCGAACCCCACATCTCTGATTTTAAAGAATATTGCCCGTATCAGAGAATAAAATGAACTTTGTTTAAGCAGGCCATCATTTAAATTTTTAGCTTTTCATGGAAAAATTCAATAACTAATTTAAAACTATTTTCTATAAATTAAGTAGTCAATTGTTCATTCAACAAGTGTTTAATTCCTGCTGTGTCAGAAACTGTTCTAAGCTTGGTGTTAAAATACTGAACAGGACAGACAGGTCTTTGTTAATGTGGAGCTTTTATAACTATGAGGCAGTTAGAAAGCAAACATTAGGTAAGATGTTTTAAGATAGTTGTCAATGCTTTGAAGAAAATAAAATAAGGGGATGCTATATAAAGTCATTGAAAAAAGACAGTAATACTAGATATGTCAGTAAAGTTCTTTATCAGTTTTAGCTGAGAGCTTGATGACATGAATTTTAGCCTATATATATATATATATATATAAAAGAATAATCTAGGCAAAGATAATAGCAACAGAGAGGCCTGAGGGCAGGAGCAATCTTGTTGTTTTTAAGTAACAGAAAGAAGATTAATGTGACAAAAGTATATAAGTGAAAGCATAGGAGAGCAAATCAATATTGTAGCAGCAGTGGTAACGAGAGCATAAATTTCTTAGTGAAAGGGGAGTTGAAGGAAGAAGCATCAAGATTTCATGGTCTAATTATCATTTTCCAAAATCTAATTGCTGCGTGAAGAGAATAAATTATAAAGTAGGCAAAAGTAGAATAGAGATATTTTGCTTGTATTACATAATAAACTCTTTCTCATCTGAAAAAATATGAAAAAAGGTGAATTTCCAGTAATCTTTCACAATTTTATTCATTACATATGATTTTTCAAAGATTATTAGCATAAGTTCATCTGTTGTATATATTACTGGATTTAGTTCATACAATATAGGAGACAATATTTTAAAACACTAGAACACTAAGGTTTCTTGGTGTGTGTATTTATTTCACATTCTTCTCAACCATCTCAGACTTCAGTTATTTCTTAGTAAGGTTTTTTTTTTTTAAAATCACTTTTAGCCTGAAAATAATTCTCTTTGACAGGGGAAGTCAGAAACAAAATAGGATTTAGAGGAGTCCACTTTCCTCTTGTGATCCATCACCATGAACAGCTTTCTGATTTATTTAGTTATTCACTTTCATTCTTTTCTGCTATAGCAGTACAATTTACAGTTGTGTAGTTAGAATTGCCTTTTTGAATTTCCTTGAGCCATATCTTGAATTTCAGAGATCCATACTAGCTTTCCTATTTACTACTTTCAATAAAGATAAACTACATCTGTGTGTGGATTAATTCAACTATAAAATGGGGAAAATCTCTCCCTCAGAGAGTGGTTATGAGAATTTAATGAACTAATTCTATCTTTCTTTTATTTATATAATGCTTTGAATAATGACTGGCACGCAAAATGTTAAATAAAGGTTAGCTTCTATTTGTACTATTACTGCTGTGTTTTGGGTATGAGCTTCAGGTTTTGTACTGCATTTTTATTTTCCTTTCAAAGCTGGGAGTTGAATCCAGGTTCTCACATGTGAAGTGTGAGCTTTACAGTTGATTACATCCCACTTTATTATGGTGTTCTTGCTATATATATATATATATATATATATATATATATATATATATATATTCTTGGATTCAGTGTTAGACCTTTCAATTGCTTACTTTGTTTCAATTTTATGGTTTCATTGACAAAGGCAACAGAGCGAAAATAAATAAATGGGACTACATCAAATTATTTTTTTTTGTTTCATTTTGTTTTGAAGCCACACGGTGGTGCTCAGGGTTTACTTCTGGCTCTGTGCTCGCTCCTGGAGGGGAAATCATGCTGTGGTGCTAGGAATTGAACCCAGGTAGACAGAGTGCAAGGCAAGCACCTCACCTTAACTGCTGTGCTATCACTCCGGCCCATACATAACCCATTAAGTGCTGATGTAATTTTCCTTTATACCAACTTTATTGACTTATATTTATAACATCATATACTCAAATACAGAGATGCTTATTTGTCATGGCCCTGGGCAGTATAAGTGCCTTCATTCTAATGATACAGAAACATTCATTACCTCAATTTTACAGATGAGGAATACTAAAGACCAGAGAACAACATTAAACTTTATTTGGTAAGTCTGCTGAATTACAATGTTCCCCGATCAGTAGAACTGAACCTGTGTCTGGACACATTGATTCCTACTAGTCTTATATACCTGCTCTACATAAAGACTTTGTTAATTTTAACGTTCGGATTCTCTGCCTGATCGTAGCTAGTCCTTGCTATTCTTTCCCCACAAATCATCAAATAATGTTCCTTAGACCCAGTATTTGCTGATAAAAGAAGTTTGCTTTCTGAATGTATCATCACGCTATGATGAGGTTTTTATCTTCTGATTCATGTATACACTGGTTAAAATTTCCTTTTTGCTATGTTTCACAAGGAAGAGATACTCTTCTAGTTAATGAGATTAGTTGGAGCAAAGTATGAGGTACTCACAGCCTGCCTTTGTCTATTGCTCATCCTCCCTATGAGCCACCATTACCACGATCCTTGCAGGATCTCATGGACTCACAGGCAGTGAACAAAGGATAATTTCAGTCTTTGTGCACTCTTTGGATACAACATTTCTTGGATTTTTAATTTAATTACTTATTTATTTTTCATGGTTCTGGGAGGTAAACCCAGGGAACTTGAACCTTTAAATCTCACCATGCATATTTTAGTTTTTAACTATATCATGCAAGCTAGGAAAGCACTTTATGGAACTCTTCAAATTATTTGCCATTGTGGAAACATGAATTTTACCAGGTTAATAATTATGCAGTATCAGGACCCTAGCCTGATGATGATATAATATTCCTTTCCTTCATTTTAATTCTTCAATGAAGATAATGATATTTTAAAACTAGATCCATATTCCTTTTAGATTTGTACCCAACTACAGTGGGGACTTGAAAACAAGCCTCGGGCTATTTCAGTGATTAATTTATGCCTTTTTGTATTTATGACTTTTTAATTTTTGCTGTTTTCTTCCATACTTATGACATTTGTGACGATGACAATAAGCTTAACAATGTGAAACATATTGTCAGATGATGACTTTCTAGGACATCTAGCTTTTGATAGAGGAGTTCCAACATAGGAGAAAATTCTGTTTTGAGGGGAAAAGTGACAAAGATGATCAATACTTGAGTGAAGTCATCAGTTTCAGTCTGTTTGTATAACTGAATTGAAGCAAATTATAACTTTGGAACTTCTGAGATGCCTTTACTCTTGGGCTCATATATTTTACATCATAGGGTTTACATAGTTGATAAAATAAGAAAATTTACCTTCATATTCTCATCTATTAAATTATCAAGAAATCAGGATAGAGAGATTCCCAGATTTTTGATGGGCTTTTACTTAAGGTGTGAAGCTTATTTTGGAATTGGAAAGAGCTTAAATTCAAAGAATGCATGAAAAAGAAACTCTAAGTCTTAACAGAGATAAATTGCCTCTGCTTTGTGAAACTCTACTGTTGTGGGAGTTAATAATTTATTGTGAAACATTGCAACAAAGGTAATTAAAGATACAGAAACTAGCAATTGATCACAGTACAAGTGATTATCTTTAATGTGCCTATTCCTGTGCTTGCAGTTGTGTTAAATATATTTGCAATTTATTTGGAGGAAGAAAGATTTTAAAAGATTCCATCTTAACTCTTCTGGTATATGTTTTTGTCTTTAAAGTTTCTGTTCTAAATTGAAACTGAAAAAGAAGAATAAAGACTAGCCTCAATGCATGTCAGAAATTTGCTTACTGGGCAATAAAATAAGAATTTATTCATGATGTAGAAACAAGAAAGCCAATGATGAGGAAAATATGCAAGTCAGGGTTAATACATTCTTCTACTTATTATCATATTCAAGTGTTAGTTTTTCTAATTGTCTTCTTGATCAGGAAATAAGAGGAGAAAAGCTAGAGAGGATGATGGGACTCATGGATAGCAACATGGCTTTCCATTTAATTTAAATTTTATTTTAGGCACATTTACAATTTGACAATATTATGGTTTCATGCATAAAATATTTCAACATCACATCCTTCACCAAAGTGGCAGCTTTCTTACATACCGTCCCACCCTCTCATTTCCCCCTACAGTAGTATGCTTCCTACTATTGCATAGTGTAATTCCTACTGCCTTTGGGTATTTGTTGTTTCCTTACTATATTTATTACAACATATGAGTAAGGTTTCTGGATATATCTATGTATTTCTGACTAACTTTACTCAGCATGATACTCTTCAGATCCATCCATGTAGCAGCAAATTGCATGATTTCATCTTTTCTTATAGCCCAGTAATGATTAATTGTGTATTTATATCAGTTTTTTAATCTAGTTATTTGATCCTGGACACGTGTTATTTTCAGATTTTGGCTGTTGTGAATAGTGCTGCATTGACCATACAAGGGGAAATTTTTTTTTCTGTGTAGAACTTTTGGGCACTGCGGTAAAATCCAAAAAATGGATTTGCTGGAGGTTATGGGAGATTATTTCCTAGTTTTTGAAGAAATGTCCATGTTGTTTGTTTTTCAAAATGCCTGGACCAATTGATATTCCCACCAGCAGTGAGTGGTTTTTTTATTTATTTATTTTTTGCTAACCAAACTCTGGTTCCTGATAACTTAGACCTCCTCACATTTGAGGTTGAGATCTAATCATATTCATGTCCTGGCCTGTTAACTCTCTCATATGCTTGGTGGCGCAATCACCCTCATTAAGTATCTCCAAATTCCCTGGTTCCCTCACAGTACCTGGCATATTATAGATATGCACATAAATTTTGTTGGATAGAAAGGTCCATTTGTTGCTGTAGTAGAGAAACAAAAACAAAAAAGGTATCCTGCCTTGATGACTCTATATTTTCCCCTCTGTGAAAAATGCTCTATTGTGCCTGCTATGTTTTATGTTAAAATTTGTGCCTGTATAATTATAGACAATGTAAATAGCACAAAACATAAGCAGGTATTCATCATCATCATCATCATCATCATCATCATCATCATCATCATCATCATCATCATCATCATCATCCCATTGATCGTAAATTTTCTCGAGCGGTCTCAGTAACATCTCCATTTGTCCTAGCCCTGAGATTTTAGAAGCCTCTCTTTACTCATCCTTCCCAATGGTGTCACATTGAAGGCTCTTTCAGGGTCAGGAGAATGAGACTCAATAAACAGGTATCAGTGATATAAAATCAATATACTTATTAAGTTTTCTTTTTTGAGTTACGCCGGTTGTCTCCACTATGCTCAGAGATCATACTTACACTTGGCTGGGCTTGGAGATCATGTAGGGTGCCAGGGATAGAACCCCAGCTGTGTGTAAGGCAAGTACTCTCTTTCTGGCAGCTAAAATCCTGATATTTATGATAGCTGCAGTCTCTGCTTTTTTAAAAAATTTTATTTTATTTTATTAGTGAATCACCGTGAGACAAAGTTACAGGCTTACAGGTTTTCATGTGTACGTTTCAGTCATACAATGATTGAGTACCCATCCCTCCACCAATGCCCATTTTCCACCACCAATGGTCCCAGCATCCCTCCCATCACCCCCACCCTGTCCCCTTTACCCCACCCTGCCTCTGTGGCAGGGAGTCTCTGCATTTTAAATGCAGAAATAACAATAGTACTTGTACACTTGGTATACTGATAAAATAAGGTCATTTTGGAAATAGAGTATGCACTTTGTATCTTTGATAATGGAAAATTAGAGCTGTCCTTAATAGTAGAAAAAAGTGTTGTTTATTCCTTTCTGATTGATAAGAAGGGAGAAAAACTAACCAGAAAAATAACCATGGTAAGTGCAGAGTAGACTAGGGAGAGTATTTTAGAGGATTTCACATTAAGACAATAGATTACTTCCTGAGAGCAAGAATGTCGGGAAATGGGATTTGGAGGAGAGGAAAGGTCTAGTAACCAACGTGCACCATTAAGCAATAAATTTTATGAATTTGTGCTTTGTTGCTCTGGGAAATGAAATAAAACGTATATTTTCCTTCCAGATTCCTCCACTATCTCTAACACTAAAGATAAATTGAGATTTTTGAGTGAACACTTCAACTTCAAAAAGAAAGGAAATGGTATGTGGGGCAAGCAGTGAGGATAATAAGTAGGAGCTTAAACTACGGCTTCATTTAAAATTCTGCCATAATGACTTTTTGCTGCAGCAATTAGAAAAAAGTAAAGCAGGTTGTTTCAGATAAACAAAGCTGAGTAATGAAGTGGCTTGCAAGGAAACAGAAGGTACTGATAAAAACTGAAATTCGGCAAGCACTGCAGTGATAAGGAATAGCCAATGCATTCAAATCCTTAGGCTGTTACAGCCCTCTGAAAAGAGCATATTTAGGCAAAAAATAATATAACTATACTGTTCTTAAGGGTTACTTAGTGGGGAAAAGGACATTATTTTGATATTTTTATTTATCTTGTGAAATAATTAAGAACTAATCACTCACTGTATCACTGTCATCCGTTATTTGTTGATTTAATCTTGTGGGCACCAGTAATGTCTCTATTCCTCCCAGTACTGAGATTTTAGCAGCCTCTCCTTACTCGTATTTCCCAACAATTGGAGGCTCTTTCAAGGTCAGGGGAATGAGACCTATCCTTACTGTTTTTGGCATATTGATTATGCCATGAGTAGCTTGCTAAGCTCTGCCCATGTGGGGAGGATACTCTCGGTAGCTTGCCAGTCTCTCAGAGAGGTATATACATAATAATAATAGTAATAACTTAAATTACAAATATTAAGTTTTCATATTCTTTGTTAGAAATTAATGACTGGTAAAAATATATCTTGGGATGTTAATAAATAGGGCATTGATTCTCATGTTTGGAATGAAGCAGGGTAAATAAGGAGCATGAAAGAGCTTTTATTTATTTGAATTTTGTGATAGAATAATAAATATCTTGTAGGGATATTTTATAGATCATAGGCTCATACTTCAGAGGTTTGCTTAAAGATAAAGGCATTTTGTTTAGTCAGTTTTGTTGTTATTTCTATTTCTTTATTGAATATCATTGACTCATGTACAAAACAAAACCTTCTAGATTCACAATAAGTATACTACGTCTCCTTAATGATACAATATCATTCATGTTTGTGTGATAGTTTCAGTGTAGTTTAATATTATGTATTTTTTAAAATGGAAATAACAAACACTTTTACTATTATAGTGAGCTATTATAAAAATACAGCATTTTTTTCCTACATGGATCTTGACCCACTAGTTTTATTTCTGTTTCTGAAACATATCTTGCACTTTTATATCTCAGAGCTTTTACATATGTGTGTCTTTTTTACTCATACTGCTCTGTTACCACCCACTTCCCTTTGTTTACTTAAGTGCCTCATTATCTTTTAGGTCACAGTTTAAGTGTCTTTGCCTTAGGTGAATCTGTGTGTACTCAGAAAAAAAGAATTCAGAGTTTGTTGATAAAGTCCAGAAATGCTGATGAAGCTTCCATTCAGAAGTGGCAAAGCAGAGCGCTTTTACGTTATTTTGAAGGCAAAAGAATGTCAGCGACAAGGAAAACATGGTTCACAGTGAGTGAATGGTTCCTTGGCAGTACAGAAAAAGGTCAGAGAATGTGAGAGCTACATGTAGGATAAGGAGGGAAGAAATACATATGCATTTCCTTAGGTCAGAATATGTCAACGTAACATTTGCATAACATATCAAAGAGCAATTGCAACTTTTATTTTCCCCACCATTGTGTCAGGGTCCCCCCGCACTGCCAACCCTAACCAACACCCTCCAATATTTCACAACCATGGCAAACTCATTTCTGGAGATGAGTTATTAGGTTCTGTTGCTCATGGGACTACTGTGTTTTTGTATCTCACATGTGAGAAAGGTCATTCTGTATCTGTCTGGCTGATTTTACTCAGCATGATGGAAACTTGAATTTTTTTATAAACCTTTATAGCTGAGTAGTATTCCATTGTGTATATGTACCATAGTTTATTTTTCTTCTTATTTGATCTTTGATACATGGGTTGTTTCCAAGTCTTGCCTATTGTGAGTAATGCTGCAATGAATATGGGAACACAAATGTTTGTTCTGATTAGAGTTTTGGGGGTCTTGGTATAGATACTCAAAAGTGAAATTTCTGGATCATATGCAGGCTTAATTTTTAGGTTTTTTTTTTTGCTTTTTGGGTCACACCTGGCGATGCACAGGGGTTACTCCTGGCTCTGCACTCAGGAATTACCCCTGGCTGTGCTCAGGGGACCATATGGGATGCTGGGATTTGAACCCGGGTCGACCGCGTGCAAGGCAAACGCCCTACCCGCTGTGCTACCTCTCCAGCCCCTAATTTTTAGCTTTTAAAAGAAATGTTCATACTACTTTCCAAAAATGTTGGACGACTCTAAAGAATTAAAAGATGCAGGAGAAGTAGCTCAGAGATAGACCACATAATGCACATGTGTGGAACCCTGGTTTTGATTCCGGGCACCTAAAGGAAACAAAAACATATCAAGAAAGTTTCAAAGAATAAACACATACTCTCAGTACAGCATCCGGCATGCTTTAAGCATTATATATATATATATGTGCTAATTAATGAATCAGTATTTTAATTAGTCTTTACTGAATCTAAAAGCTTAACCAGATTTAAAAAGGACACTGTTACTTGATGGGAGACAAGAGGCTGGAAATCTGTTTCTATGCTTAGTTATTCTACCTGTTATATGACCTTGATCGATATACTTAGCATCATTGGGCTCTGTTTTTCAGAGATGAAAAGAATGTTTAATTGCAATTCATCCTATCTAGTTCAGTATTCTGATTACAAAATGCCAAGTTTAAATTCTTTGTCTCAAAAGAAGAAAAAAAGATCTCAGAGCAAAAATGTGAACTCATCTTCTTAATGATTGCACATTATAAAGTTTCTGGAGCTAATTAGAAATGGCAGGCTTTGGAAAATCTAATTAGAAATGTAAGACGTTAGAGGTGATTCTTAATTCTTACTAAAACAAATACAAAAAGAATTCTTAAAAACTAAAATTAAAAGATACTTTTAGAAGTAATTAGCAAAAAAATTAAATCAAGTTTTTTGCTTTGCATTAGTTAGTATCCAAGGAAAAATTAAATATCTGTCAATTACATTTCCTGTGTAGGGCATTTGTCTTGCATGCGGCCAACCCAGGTTTGATTCCTCCGTACCTCTTGAAGAGCCCAGCAAGCTACCGAGAGTATTCCGCCCACATGGCAGAGCCTGACAAGCTTCCCGTGGTGTATTTGATATGCTAGAAACAGTAACAACAAGTCTCACACTGGAGACATTACTGGTGCCAGCTCGAGTAAATCAATGAACAATGGGACGGAAGTGCTACAGTGCTACACTTCCTATTTTCTCAAAACCACCTAGGTTTAGCATAGTGAACACTAAAAGTTGGTAGAGAACTATAGTTAAAGGGCAATGTATGTATAAATTCTTTTTAACATTAATCCTAGTTTTATAATTAAAGCATAAGGAATAAATTTATGAATTATGATCCTCAGTGTAGGAATTATGATCTTTAATATGTTACTTTTTTCTTTTATATGAATACTTTACCCTTTGTTATAAAGTGTGTAAATACTTAAATTTTTAATTAACTTACTCCTGATTGCTAACTATAACTTTCTGGTTTACAATTGTTAAGATTTTTCTTTTTGATTTTATAATTTATGGGGTGGGGTGGGCCATACCAGGTAGTGTTCAGGGCTTACTCCTGCCTCTGTACTCATGGATAATTCCTGGTGGTGCTCAGAGGACCAGCTGTGTGTCAGCTGTCTGCAAGACTACTGTTCTAGCTGTTGAATGATTGATCTGGCCCATTAAGGTTTCTCTTAACTGCGATGTTAGTAATCACACAGTTTTTTCTTGAAGCTATGAATTTAAGATTATTCATAGAAAACGCCCTACCCACTGTGCTATGTGCTGTGCGGGTAGGGTGTTTGCTTTGCATGCAGCTGACCCGGATTTGATTCCTCTGTCCTGCTCAAGCTACCGACAATATCTCGCCCGCACGGCAAAGCCTGGCAAACTACCCATGGTGTATTCGATATGCCAAAAACAATAACTATAAGTCTCATGATGGGGATGTTACTGGTGCCCACTTGAGCAAATCAATGAGCAAAGGGATGACAGTGATGACAGTGATACAGTGATCACAGAAAACATTCTGTCTTTATATTTTTATTATTAAGCATTGTTCAGTGTGGCCCCCAATTTATTATTTCAAAAGTATTCTAAAGAATCCACTGTTCTGGGCATAGTAATAGACATAGGAAATTAATCTTTGATTTTAAGACATTGACCTTCTGTGACTGGAGAAAACATAAATTTGAAATACTAGGGATTAAAGTGCTTGCCTTGCATGTAGCCATCCCCAATTTGATCCCTTGCACTCAGTGCCCCAAGTACTTCTGGAGTAACAACTGAGCATAGAGCTGAGAGTAAACCCTGAGCACTATCAAGTGTGTTCCAAAAACAAAGCCAAAAGTTGACATTCATTTGGAAGATAATATCATACAAAAACACATTTACACTAGAAACAGAAACATTAAATTCTTAGTGCTAACATAAGTGCATGATACTATGGAGTAAATAGGAACTTCTTTACTGGAGACTTAGATGAAAGACTTAGTGATGAAACTGTCATTTGAGTAAATATTAAATGATGGATAGGTAATGGAAACTTTCCTAATAGAAAAGTACACAAAAAGGAAAGGAGTTAGAGAGGACAATAATATTTATTTTGAAACTTGTGGAAGTAGTTTCTTTGGTAGGAGAATATTTGCAACAAAATGAATAGGATTAAGTTTCCCTATAGAAGCTTCTATAGAATTTTTTTTTTTTTGCTTTTTTGAGGGGTCACACCCAGCGATGCTCTGGAGTTACTCCTAGATCTGCACTCTGGAATTACTCCTGGCGGTGCTTAGGGGACTCTGTGGGATGTTGGGTATTGAACCCGGGTTGGTCACGTGAAAGGCATATACCCTACCCGCTGTACTATCCCTCCAGAAAAAATTCTATAGTTTTATGAGAAAAAGTGAATGCCTCTGAAGTGAAATTAATAAACATTAATACATAATATTTATTCAATTTTGCTTACTATATATAAAAATTAGCATGACCTAAGTAAGGACATAATTCCAGCTGTCATAAAGCTTCAAATCTAGCTAATGCTAAAAGTATATGAATAGAATAATCACAATTGGATGTGATGAAGCTATAATCCAAAAATATAAATAGTATCTAATTCATATTTTGAGAGTCAGGACAAGCTTCCTAAAAAAGTAACTTTTAAATACTAGGGGTTAAAATAGGCAACACACATATATCCATATAGTAGGCTGGGATAAATGGGTAGATGAGAAAACTAGTTGTCGGGAATACCTGACATGAAGGCCAAATATTGAGACAACATTGTATATTCAGGGAATAGAAGTATTTTAATTGTAGCTAATGCACTGAGTACGAAAGAAAGCCAATTGGTACCGCGGTGGAGTGTCTTGTGAACTTTGGTAATGGTGGGTTACAGTGACTAACTACACATACTATATGCTTTGCTATTAATATAGCTATATAACCTAAACCAGGCACCCTCTTTATCCACTTTATCTCTCTGACTCCCATTATTATTCTCAGAGTAGAGTAGGAAATTCATTTGGTCGTGCTGGATATCAGTCAGGTTATCAGCAGTCATGTTTCCTGTCTTCTAATTCACTGTAGGCTTAGAAAAGTTTGAAGAGAATTTGATAACTTATTTTTTAAGGATTTTCAAATAAAAAAGAGATCAATTTTGCTATTCCCTCACACCAAAACCAAAACAGAGGAACTAAAACCACCACCGCCAACAACAATAATACTTTTTTGGGAGATGGAGCATTCATTTTACTATTGTGAAAAATTAAAGTTTATAGATATAAAACAGAGTAAGGGGAAGAAATTTAAAAGTGCCACAGAAAATCAAAAACAATTTTAGCCACAATTCTTAAATATTTAAAATGACTCCACCTACTCATGACTGAAATCCACAGAGATGCCTAACTGGTACACCAGGTATTTTTACTGAAAATCTCAGGCCTTCTTGGAGTGGGGTTGGGTAACCTCCCCCTCCACCCCTGTAATTTGGGAAGCCTGGAAGTCACACTAACACTCCACCACTGCCACCATGTAAGCCCACTATCCAGTTAAATATTCTGGATTTTCTGGAACATATGGCCTTATCCGTGGCTGCGTGACATCTCGAAACTCTATGATACTAAAATCCCAGTAGAAGCGCAATAGATTGAACGGGAATGCATTGTAAACTCCAACTAAGCTTGACTAACAAAAACATTAACAAAGAAGCCTTGACTAGAAACAACAGCTTAGTAAACCTTTAGACATGGACTTAACGTCCTTATGGTGAGATATAACATTTTTCACAAATTTTCTTTTACTGAAGTTTATTTTTTTTATCACACTGGAGATGCTCAAGGGTTACTCCTCACTCTGTTCTAGGGATTTGTTCATGGAGGTGTTCAGGGGACCATACAGGATGCTGGGGATTGAATCTGGGTTAGCCACATGCAAGGCAAACATCCTACCCGCTGTACTCTTGTTTCAGCCCCCTGAAGTATTTTGTGATAATTCTAGTAGCCATTTAGTGGCAAAAAGCAATACACAATAAAATATTTTGGGCCTGCTATGGTGGCATGCTTGAAGAGTGGTTGTGAAAATTGGGACAATGGTGGAGGGAAGGTCACAAAGGTGGGATTGAGGTTGGAATATTTCATGTACCAAATGCATCATGAACAACTTTGTAAACCATGGTGTTTAAATAAAGTGGAAAAACAAAACAAAACAAAACCCTTTCCTGACAATTGTATTCTTAAAGAGCAAGAGAAAAATGTTTATCAAAGAAACTTTTCTCCAAATTATTCAAATATAAAAGCAAAGAATTACATTAACTAGTTGTGGATATTTGTAAAAGTTAATTTCACAAAATCTAAATAAAGGGAAAGACCAATTCCCATAAGGTAAAATTTCTTTCCTTTCATGCCTCACTGCTACTACCTAAAATGCCTGGTATAGTATATGTTCAATTAATAAGAGTTGAAAGTACAATTAAATTGAATGGGAATTTGAAATGATCACTGCCTGAACTGTAATCTGAGTCCTTAGTTTCTTCTTGTGATTGGCATAGTCTGGGGAACCAAGGATTGCATTGAAACCTGATAGCCTCTAAAACTCTGTCATGACCCAAAAAGAGGAAACTGAATAAGGACCCTGCTGGGGTTAGGACCTGGCCTGAGAATTGTGGTCTGGAATATGTAGTGAGATGTCCCCAGGAAAAGCCAGACTTTAAGCTTGATATATCTCTTGCTGTGCTCATACAAAATGACATTGCTAGGGGGAAGGTTGGGAGAGATACCGGGAACATTGGTGGTGGAGAACGGGCACTGCTGGAGGGATGGGCACTTGATCTTTGTATGACTGAACCATAATCATGAAAGTTTGTAAGTCTGTAACTGTATCTCATGGTGATTCATTTAAAAAAAAGCAAAAAAACCCCAAACCCAAAATGACATTCGTAGAAATATTAATAGAAATAAATTTAATATAACTATTTAATTGGATTACTACCTGAGGAAAGAAGAAAGCAACACACCCTGGATGGAATCCCGCCCTTGAGCGGATCTCCTAGTAATCTGGAGTAATCTCCTTAGATTTTTGTCCTTGAGTTAATCTCCTTTACCTCCCTTTATTGTTACTACCTCTTATTGTCTAGTTCTCCCTCTCAGAGAATCCGGCAAGCTACCGAGAGTATTCTGCCTGCATAGCAGAGCCTGCCAAGCTCCACGTGGCATATTCGATATGCCAAAAACAGTAACAATGTTGGGTCTTATTCCCCTGGCCCTGAAAGAGCTTCCAATTCGGCACTGTTGGGAAGGATGAGTAAAGAAAGTCTGCTAAAATCTCAGGGCTAGGACAAATGGAGACGTTACTGGCACCCGCTCGAGCAAATCGAGGAACAATGGGATGACAGTGATACAGTGATACAGCCTCAGAAAAAAATAGAAGTAAAATGTGGATTACAGCAGAACTTAATGTTTAAAAAATAGTGATGTTTTTTAATATGTTTGACAATGGAGAAAAAGTGGATCTTTATGACAGTATCTTCTTTTGAAATGCCATGGTATTAGTTGAAATAAGACTGATTTTGGAAATATAAGGTTATGTTAAATTAGCTATCTCATTCTATATGATAAAGGAGGTGAAGGGAAAAAATTATCTAGTCACAAAACCTGTGTTATCATCAATTGGTGATATCACCATGTGAACAGCAGCTTTTACTTTTTCTAAGATTCAACATTTGATTACTTGGCTCAATTCTGAAAAGAGGAAATCACAATTAGAGAAGTAGGAGAAATGAAAATGCTCCAAACAAATTTTATGAGTACATATTAAGGTTTTTTTTCATAGAAAACTTGGATATGAGACCCATGTCCAAGCATATGTGGAAAAATTGTTAGTATATTCTGATTATTCCTTGGTTCCTATCTATTTTCTTTCATCTCAAAATGATGTTCTTTACATAGACTTAAATAACAGTAAAGGAATCTCAATATTAAAACTTTTACTGTTCAAATCCAACAATATACAAGAAGGTAATTTGCTATAACTTATATCTTGGAAGCTGGCCTCACACGCTAGGGGAAAGTCATCCCAGATAGAGAGGGGAACAGCAAGTAATATGTGATTGGAGATCCTGCGCGGGAAGGGAGATGAGTGCTGAAAATAGACTAGAGACTGAACAGGATGACCACTCAATACCCTTATTTGGAACCACAACACCCAAAAGGAAAGACAGATATCAAATTGGAATGCCCTGCTACAGAGGCGGGGTGGGGTGGGGGGATGGGACGGGGAGGTGGGAGGGATATTGGGTTCATGGGTGGTGGAAAATGGACACTGGTAGAGGGATGGGCTTTTAAACATTGCATGAGGGAAAAACAAGCACGAAAATGTGCGAATCTGTAACTATACCCTCACTGTGACTCACTAATTAAAAATAAATAAATTTTAAAAAATGATGAATAGGAAATAGAAAAATTGCGACATTTGTTTTGACTATGATTTCCAGGATATACTTATCAAATTTGTTTTAGAAAACATGTTTTTAAAATTTTTTTTTAAATTTTATTGAATCACCATGAGATAGTTATAAGCTTTAATGTTTGAGTTACAATCTCACAATGATCAAACACCCATCCCACCACCAGTGCACATTCCCCACCACCAATATCCCAGGAATACTTCCCCTTTCCCGCCCTCCCCCTGCCTCTAAGGCAGACAATATTCCCCATACTCTCTCTCTACTTTTGGGCATTATATATATAGCTTGCAACAGAGACACTGAGAGGTCATCATGAGAAAACATTGTTTATTAGTAGTGTCTTGTATACTATTTCAGAGTGGAAAGGTAAAGGGAGACAGAAATCAAACTACCAATATTTTACTAATATTTAGAAGAACATACATAAATTTAAAAAGAACTTATGAGTTCTACAGTTACCTATGTATATTTATAAGCATAGATATATAATTAATCTGCATATATATATAGAAGCGAGATGTTTATTTTACATGGAGAACTAACAAATCCATACTACATTTTTCACTTATGCAAATACATTTAAACAATGTATAACTTTGCCTCAGATTTTGAAAGAATTTTAAAGGGTGAGAACCAATTTTATTTGTAAAGGGTTGAAAAATGGACAATAATCCCATTTTATTCATAAAACCTAATTTCATAAACTAGCTAGAGCTTGGAAAATGAGAAGCTGAAAATGTTTCTGACTATGCTTGAATTTGAATGACTGTGTGATATGTCTTGATCATATCCTGTATGACAAGAACATTTTTGAGAAGCTATGAGTTGATAAGAATGAAAATCAACTATTTCAAATCACTTTCGGAACATCAAAACTATAAACTGTTTTCAAGTTCTATTACAAGAACACTGAGTTTTTCTTGTCATAGAGCCATATAATGAATAACAGTCTTGATAGAAGCTTAAAAAATAGGTCCAAAAAAAGTTTACCACAGATGTTACATGGGATAAAGTACTGTAGAGATATTGAACATGTTTAATGCACCAAAGTTTAGTTAGTTTCAAGTAAAAGTAAATATTTGGCACTATTTTGTTAGATTCTTTAGATAATTATCCTGAAAAATTTAGAAATTTCCTTCTTGGAATAGGTTAGACACTAATCTAAGAAAATGAAAATTTCTTAGTCTGTTACAACTTCTTTAGGTTATAAGAGATTTCTCATAAAAGAAAGTGACTTTGAACTTCCTTCTTTTAGTTCTTCTTCTAAGATATAAGTAGCATATTTAGTACAAAGGTTAATAGATATTATTAGTTTTGAATCACCAAAATAAAACAGATTGTATTGGCACCATTCACTGTCCAGCCTGTGTGATAATTTACCCCAAGAAAGCTAATCAGATGGGTATCTTCAACCTGTGGGTTTGGTCACAGAGAATGAGAGAGATCCCAAAGAAGCCAAACATGTAAAGACTGTCCAAGCTTTAGGGTTGTCTGGGCAGTCATGAATGAGCTCATGGACTGACAATTTACAATATTGCTTCCCTCAACATTGGTTCCCAAAATGAGACCCGTTGCTTAAGTTGATATTAAGGACAGTTAGTAAGCACATAAAAATTCAATGGACATATTAGGAGCATACTCTCCAACATTTCACATAGCCAATCAACGAACACCCTTAAAGTACAGAGTAAAGTCATTGCAATTTCCTGTTCTATTTTTTCCTATGTTGTCTTCTCCATCTAAAGGACCCTAGACTATTTTTATTCTTTTTCTGGACATATATTTGCTACCTGTGGGTGCACATTTGCATGGCCTCACCTATTTTATTCTTTCCTGGGCTTTCCTGGTCACATATTTCATGCCCTTTGTATTCAAAAAGTCCTAAACTCTTTCTTTAGAGGACTATCATGACCATGGGGTTTCTATTAGGTGGATGATTTCCCACCAGCAGGGTCAGTTGCAAAGAAGGAAACAGTTGCTATCTGTGGCTTGTCCAGATAGCAATTTGGCCTCAGCAGCACCAAACAAAGTATACCTTGGTCTTTTAATTTCATACAACTTTTATTTCTCTCCTCCCTCTTATCAAGTCCACCATTTTTAATGAATTAGTATATAGATCGAAGGCTAAATTTGTAGTGCAGCTTGTTCGCAGGAGGTCAAGGGATAGTTAAGCAATAGTCTTGAGGTTATGGGAATGCTTAATTCTTCTTGGCAGGACTCTCCTTGCCAGGTTGTCGGTGTTATAGCCTATATCAATCAGTTCAAACCTGTACTTTTCTTAGCAGGATATGTCCTGCAAGAGCCCATACATTCCCTGATAGGTTTCCTGTGTAGGCCTGTATCTAGCAGGACGTCTCCAAATTAGGCCTATGATTTCACTAGGGGAGTGTTTCCAGTTTGGGCAGGTATTTTTCCTTACGTTTGCTTAACTCAGGTTATTGCCTATATCTTTTGACCTGCATTTACAGAACTATTTCCTACAGTAGGAAGAACGATCAGATACAGAGAACATAATACGATACCCTTGAGTGTATAGGTTAGAGAATCATGAAGCCAGAAAGGATTTTAGCAGTTCCTTAGCAGTTGTCCTACATCTTAATAAGTCATATTAGTTATCTTTAAGATCCATTATAACTTATTTATTTAAAGCAACAGTGAGCTCTCATCCAAGTACTAACAAGGCCCAACCCTCCTTAGCTTTCGAGATCAGAGGAGATCAGTTGCTTTCAGGGTGGTATGGCCATAGACAGAGGACCCATCCATGATCAGCTTTGTAACTTTGTATCTTATGGTGATTCAATAAAAAAGGAAAATAAAGTAAAAACAAACTTTTGGACTTCCAAATAAAGGGACATTGAAGCATAGGTCCAAAATTTATATTACTGTGAATCAATATCTATAGATAAATCATGTTGACTATTAAAATAAAAATAAATAAATGCAGAAAATGAAAAGCTTTCAACTATTTAAATGGCATTTCACATAAATGGAGCAGAATTGAGATACTATAAATAAACTTTCTGGCATATAATTCTAGCATATTTTATGTTTTCATATGAAAAGAATCAAAGGAGTTAAACAAAATCATGCTAGTACATGGATGAGTTTAGTAGCTACACAGCACTGCATGTATGAGTTCAGGGACTATAGGCAGTAATACTTACTATAGGTTTTCATTTTTTTTCAATTTCTAATGTATATATTTCTGTACTGGTAGTGAGAAGGACTATGATATTAAGAATAACAGTTCTAAACAAAGATCAATCAAACATGGCGTGAAGGGTTCTGGATTGAACTCAGGATCATCGTTTTGCCCCACAGGTCAGGGGTGAATCTCACTGGTGAAGAGGGGGGTGCTTCTAGTCACCCTATTTTGACTCTGCCTAGCTATGGTACCTCAAAACTAAAGAAAGACCAGGAAGTCGTGGTGTTGACGGCTCAGGATTGAACTCAGAAATGTCATTCTGATCCACAGGTCAGGAAAGAACCCTTATTGAAGGGGGTGGAGCTGCTAGCCATGCTAGCCTGGCTCTGTGCAGCTCCGGGACCTGAAAACAAAAGAAAGTCTATTCACCTCTCCATAGCTCATCATAAACGTACAAAGACATCCTAACTGTAGGTTCCTAACCACACAATGAAACACAAGAAACAACTCCAAACTCTGAAGGTCACAATGTGGAAACTCAACCAGGCCTAGTGAGTGAAGATGCTAGCCTAGACCGCCCAACCAGTAATAATGAGTTATATAACCTCTCTGCATGGAATTTAGAATGCAATTGTTGAGGACCCATAAGAAGCCCAAAGAAATAATGGAATATACGGTCAACAAAATACAAGAGAATATGAAAGCAGACATGAGGAAAATACAAACAAAAATACAAGTAGAAATACAAGCAGAAAATAAAAGATAGATCTGAAAAACCTTGTAGGTGAAATGAAAAACTCACTGGAAGGACTCAGGAGTAGAGTATCAGCTACTGAAGATAGAATCAGCAAGGTCCAGAGTAGGGGCAAAAATTTCTCGACAACAGCAAAAGATGAAAATAGCCTCAAAATAAAACAAGAGATGACAAAAGAACTTTGCAATGAATTCAAGAGGAACTATGTAAGAATAATTGGGGTCCGAGAGTGGCAGGAAGAAAACCTTGAGGAAGAAAAACTTCAAAAACCATCATTGCTAAGAAGTTCCCAGAGCTGAAGAATGCATGCGCCCAGATCCAGGAGGCCTGATGGATACCAACTGAAAGAAAACCAAGTAAGAATACTGCAAGACACATCCTAATCAGAGCTATGAAAACCAAAGACAGAGATAGAGCACTGAAAGCAGCAAGATCAAAACCAAAATTTCTTACAAAGAAACATCCTTAAGATTTACAGCAGATTTATCAAACTAAAAGCTCTGGTCCTGAAGACTGTGGCGGGTTATAGTGAAAAAGTGAAGGAAAAAAATAAAGGAAACCAAGAATAATTTATTTAGACAAACTCTCATTTATATTTAAAGGAATAATACACAACTTCACAGATAAGCAGCACAGGGCTTTTTGTTACAAGAACAAACGTTTGATCTTTCGTTATAAGTCTCAAATCTGTTGTTAAAGAGCTAAACTGACCACTTGAAGATAAGTCAAGCTTTAAAAACACGCGAAATTCCTGCAGAAAGATGACACAGGACCCCCAAACAATAATCTCTTTCAATGTCAATGGGTTAAATGAACCAATTAAGAGACATTGAGTGGCTGAATTAGAAAATTGAACCCAACACTGTGCTGCCTGCAAGAAACATATTTGAAAAATTAGAGCAAACATGACTCAAAGGCTAGAAAACAATTCCTCAAGCAGACAAACCCCTATAAAAAAGCCCAGGTGGCCATACAAGCATCAGGCGACATAGACTTCAGGATGAAGAAGGTCATAAGAGGCAGTAAAGGTCATTTCTTAATGATCAAGGGATCTTTACATCAGAAAGAACTCACACCCCTAAATGTATACACACCTAATGAGAGATCAGCAAAATACTTAAAACAACTGCTAATAGACTTGAAGAAAAACATTGATAGCAATACAATGCTAGTTGGAGATTTCTATAATGCTTTTTCACCTCTTGATAGATCAACTAGACTAAAGATCAACAAAGGAAATACTTTATTTCAGGGAATAAATGAAAGATAAGGGGTTATTATATATAGTACATATAAAAATATATAATACATATAATATGTATAATATATATGTATATATATGGCTTTGAAACCTCAAAAGGCTAAATACACATTTTTCCAGAACACACATGATATTCTCCAAGGTAGACATTCTGGGCCACAAAATGAATATCCATAAAATTCAGAGGACAGAAATTGTATCAACTGTATTTTTAGAAAATAATTCACTGAAAATAGAAATTAATCAGACACAGAAATGGAGAAGCAAATCAAACACTTAGAAATTATATAACTCACTACAGAACGAACAACCAGTGGCTTAGAGAGGAAATCAAGGAGGCAATAAAAATATTTCTAGAAACAAATGAGAATGAAGACACAAGGTACCAGAACTAGTGGGCCGCAGCAAAAACAGTGTTAAGAAGAAAGTTTATAGCTCTTCAAGCATACATCAGAATGAAGAAAGGGACTTCATAAATAACTTTATTTCACAGCTCAAGGTCTTGGAAAATGACCAACAAAAGAAGGGCCAACTAAGCAGAAGGAAGTAAATAATAAAGCATAGATAAGAAATTAAGAAGGAGGAAGACCCCAAATAAACAATCTGAAAGATAAAGGAAACCAATAACTGGTTCTTTGAGAAAATAAACAAAATTGGCAAAACACTAGCAAGACACACATACACACACAGAGAAAGAGAGAACCCTAATAAATTGAATCAGAAATAAAAAGGTGGACATAACAACAGTAACCACTGAAATTCAAAGGATAATCAGAGATTACTTTGAGAATCTTTATGCCATGAAACATGAGATCTTAGAAGAAATGAATACATTCCTGGATTCCTATAACCTCCAAGGCTAAACCAAGAAGATTTGTAATACCAAAAAAAAAAAAAAACCAATAAAGAAAAACCCTATCACTATCAAGTAAAATGAAATGGTAATCAACATTCTTCTTTAAAAAGAGCTCCGACCTCTGAGGGGGTCGGGTTGAGTTACCTTCTCTGCCCCAAGTAGAACCCCAGCAACCGAAAACCTCCAGTTTTCCAATAGCTTGACAGTCACACCCACAAACTTCCCCCGGCACCATATAATCTCATCATCGGTCAAGACCCAGAGACTATAAACTAAAGCTACCGGAAGAGAGTGTCTCAGAATTTACTGGAGCCACAAATGCAGTTGCACAACCTCTTACACTCTATATCACTTACTTATCATCAAAAGTAGCACACGTTTGTTTGTTTTTTTTTTTAAGTAAATAGATTTTATTCAGAGGTTTCTGAGGGAGGGAGGAAGGGATAAGTGAGAGAGAGAATAGTAAGAATAACATGCTCAAGAGAGAACGCGGGCTTCTCCAAGGGTGGAGGAAGCTCTACACACATCCTAGCACTGGATACGAAAGCATGAAAGTACACATCTCAAGGGGGGAGATGCGGGCGGCACATGTGCTCGGGCACCACATGTGCTTGGCCACGTGGGCACAAGGAGCACATGGGCTCAGGCAGCATATGCGCCACGTTTGTTTGGTTTTAACACACTTACTTGTATTCTCTTATGTTTGGGATTAAATGGCTCCAGAATGAAATGCAACAACTTTGACACACTTCCCTCTTATTGTGGTGGGAAGGTGCTCGATGGTGGGATTGGTGTTTGAATATTATCTGCAATGAACTATTGTGAACTACTCTTATGAAAATAAGATATATATACATATATATATACATATATATACATATATATATAGCTCAGACCCAGAAAGATTCACAAGTGAATTCTTTCAAATATTGATGACCTATGGCTGGAGGGATGGGTACGCGATCATTTTGTGACTGAAATGTAATCACAAAAGTTTGTAAGTCTGTAACTGCACATCATGGTGATTCATTTAAAAAAATTAAAAAAACAAATGAAGACCTACGGCCAATCATTTTCAAACTTTTCCAGGAAATTGATGAAACAGAAACACACCCAAATAGATTCTGTGGGCAAATATTACCCTGATTCCAAAAGCAGACAGAAACCCCACAATAAATAAAATTACAGATCACTGACCCTGATGAACACAGATGCAAAGTACTCAACAAAATACTAGCAAATAGAGTGCAACAACTTATCATAAAGATCACACACCATGATCAAGTAGGATTCATCCCTGAGACTCAAGGATGTTTTAACATTTGCAAGTCAGTCAACAGATTATGCCATATCAATAAAAGACTAAATGAAAATCATATGATCATAGAGGTAGATTCAGAGAAAGCATTTGACAAGGTTCAGCACCCATTCATGATAAAAACTCTCAACAAAATGGAAATTTAAGGAACTTTCCTCAGAATAGTCAAAGCCATCTACCATAAGCACACAGCAAGTATTATACTCAATGGGGAAAAACTAAAAGCCTTTCCTATAAGATCACACACAAGAAAACGTAGCCCTCTCTCACTACTCCTATTCAATGCAATATTGAAAGTATTTTCCATAGCAGTTAACGAAGAAAAAGATCAAGGGCATTCAGATAGGAAAGTGGATGTCATATTTGCAAATGACTGATACTATATTTAGAAAATCCTAGAATCTACATAAAACTTCCAGAGACAATAAGTTTGTAAAGTGGCAGATTAAAAAATCAATACCCAAAATTCCATACCTTTTCTATATACAAATAATGAAAGAGAAGAAAGATATTAAAGTTCAATCCTGTTCACAATTGTGCCTCAGCAAATCAAGTATCTCTAAATCAGCTTAACTAAAGAGGAGAAGGATCTATAAAAAAACAAACCCTACAAAACACTAATTCAAGAAATAAAAGAGGACGGAAGGAAATGTAGACACATCCCCTGCTGATGGAGCTGGAGAATTTATATTGTCAAAATGGTAATACTCCACAAAGCATTATACAGACTAAATGCAGTCTATATCAGGATACCCATGACGTCTTTCAAAGAAATTGATAAAATTCTACCGAAATTAATAAGGAAAAATACCATTCCCTACGAATATCTAAAGCAATCTGTGATAAAAAGATTAGAGGTAACATCTTCCCTAACTTCAAACTGGGTAGTAATTAAAACATCATGGCATTGGAATACGGACCCACAGACCAACACAATAGAGTTGACTCTCCTGATACAGACCCTCAAATATATGATCACTTAATATTTGATATTTGATAAAGGAGCAAGAAATAAGAAGTGGAACTAGGAAAGCCTTTTCAAGTGGTGCTGGGAAAGCCAGAGAGCTACATGCAAAATCTTGAACTTAGACTTTTTGTAATGCCAGGCAGATAAAAATGTCAGAAAAAATGGATTGGAGACCTAAATATCCAATCAGAAGCCATAAGGTACATGGAGGAAAATGTAGGCAGAACCTCCCTGACACTGAAACTAAAGATATCTTCAAAGAAGCACTGCTGACCAAAGAAGTGGGAGCAAAGATAAACAAAAGGGAGTACATTAAACTAGTAAGATTATGCACCTCAAAAGAAACTGTGACCAACATATAAAAAGCTTAAGGAATGGGAAAAATTATTTATCCAATATGCATCTGATAAGGGGTTAATATCAAAGATATACAAGGTACTGATCAAACTTTACAAGAAAATATTCAACACCATCAAAAAATGAGCAGAAGAAATGAACTGAAGCTTCCCAAAGAAGAAACACAAATAAACAAAAGGCACATGAAACAATGCTCTACATCAATAATCACTAGGGAATTGAAAATCAAAAGAACAATGAGATATCCTATCATACCACAGAATCTGTTACACACCAAAAATAACAAGAACAACCTGTGTTGGTGTAGATGTGGGGAGAAAGAGACTATCCCTCATTGTTGGTCAGAATGTTGACTGGTTCAGCCTTTTGGGAAAAAATATGGGCATTGCTCAAAAAACTAGAAATTGTGCTTCCATATGACCCAGCAGTACTACTTCTGGGAATATACCCCTGGACCCAAAACACACTGCAAAAAAGCCATCTACACTTCTATGTTCATTGTACCATTACTTGCAACAGCTAGAACTGGAAAGAACCTGACTACCCAAGAGACGATTACATAAAGAAACTATGATAAATCTGCACAATGGAATGCTAGTTCCAAGGAAAAATGATGTCATGAAATTTGCTTATACATGGATGGACATGGAGAGTATCATGCTGAGTGAAATGAGTTAGAAGGAGAGGGACAGTCATAGAATTATTATATTTATTCCTAAGATATAAAAATCATACTATGAGATTCATTTTTTAAGTTATTTATTTTATTGAATCACCATGTGGAAAGTTACAAAGTTCTCAGACTTATGTCTCAGTTATAAAATACTCAAACACCCATCCCTTCACCAGTGCCCATATTCCACCACCAAAAACCCCAATATACCTCCCACCCCCGACTTCCACCCCCACCTGCGTAACTGATCAATTTCACTTCATTTTTTCTTTACCTTGATTACATTCCACATTTCAACACAAAACTCACTATTGTTGTTGGAGTTTCCCCCAAAAAAGACAGCCCTACTGCCAAGGAAGCATTTGATAATTAGTTTTCCATTGCTGAGAATGAAAAGATATGAAGTCCCGCTGTTCCAAGTACATAACCCTTTTTTTTTTCTTCTCCTTCCCGTGCCACCAAGTTAGTGCCTGCTTAATAGTCCTCATAATATGGCGGACGCCACGCCGCTTCTCCCTGAAAAGGGAAAAAAAATGAGAAAGAAGGAAATTTCCCGTCCTTGGCTGCGTGGGGTTATGGCTTAGTTCACAGTCTAGAGACATGGCTGCAAGCAGTTTCTGGGACCAAAAGTAGTCTAGTTGGCTTCCGGATCCTGGTCGATCAGCAGCAAAGTGGCCTGACAAAAGTGTGGCCACCCGGGTCGAATCTCGGTGGAGAGCGCGCTGGTACCGGCCCCCGCCCGAGACTGCCCAAGCATCCCGCTGTTCCAAGTACATAATTTTTTCCTTTTTTTCCTCCTTCCTGCACCACCAAGTTCGTACCTGCTTAATAGACCTCATAATATGGTGGACGCCACGCCGCTTCTCCCCAAAAAGGGAAAAAAACCGAGAAAGAAGGATATTTCCTCTCCTTGGCTGGCATGAAGCTATGGCTTAGTTCACAGTCTAGAGACATGGCTGCTACTTTGATTACCTTCAGTATTTCAATAAAAAACTCACTATTATTGTTTGGAGTTTCCCCCCAAAGTCAGACCTGCTAAAAAGGAACCTTTTCACATTGCTGACAATTAAGAGATATTAGACAGTGGCTGCGCGGTTTTGGATTTCTGTATAAAGTCCAGGGAAAATTCTGCCAGAAATTGAATCACCGCAAGCTTTTACTTCCTTTTTGTGGTGCTCATGAGATGGAAAAGCCTGGAGAGAGAAACCCTACTCCCCTGGCGCCACATGAAGCAGTGGCTCAGTTCACAGTCTGAAGGCATTTTTTCGAGTTGCTGGTGTCCAAAGTAGTTTAGTTGGCCTCTGGGATCATGCTCGTGCAGCAGCAGAGAGGCCACACACATGTTACTGCTACTATTCAATCTTGGTGGAGGGCAGGGCCGGTACCCTCCGTCCCCCGGGATCTCCCGAGCGTCTGGCAGCAGCCGGCTGGTACCTCCATTTTGTGCTCAAAAAGTGGTGATCGCCATGCTGTGCCTGGAACGGAAGTATTGAGAGAGAGAAACCTTTTTCCCCTAGTGCCGCATGGGGCAGTGGCTCAGTTCATAGTCTAGAGGCATTTCTGAGAGCTGCTGGTGTCCAAAGTAGTTTAGATGGCCTCTGGGATCATGCTCGTGCAGCAGTGGAAAGGTATGAGATTCATTCTTAAAGGCAATACAAACAAGGGCCAGGAGGACTCGTCCTTGTTTGGAAGCTTGCCACTTAGGATAAAGAAGGCACCACTATGGCAATGGTAGTTGGAAATGGTTGATAACTCTGTATTAAAACCATAATGCCAGAGAGAGAGAGAGAGAGGGAGTGATAGAGAGAGAGAACAAAAAGAGCCTGGCAAAGAGGCAGGCTGGGGGCTGCTGGTAGGAGGGAAACTAGGGACATTGGTGGGGAATGTACACTGGTAAAGAGACGGGTATTGGAATATTATATTACTGAAATCCAATCACAAAAAACTTTGTGTATCTCAGGGTGATTCAGTTAAAACAATTTAAGTTAAACTAAAATATATAGAGAAAAGAGAAGTTTTCTCTATAAAATATATAGAGAAAAGGTCAAGTTTTCTGACTTGAGAGGTTTAATTTCTCAGAAAACTTGGTCCTTAGTTGTTGGAACCTATCCAGAGCACTTGCTGAAAAATAACAGATTATTGCTGATGTAGATATGTGACATCTGCAACTCAAATCGTAGGATCCACAAATCCTTAGGAACAATGATGACACATGGATTCCACCTGCTTTGACAGACAGGAAAATAGAAGTCCTGGCAAATCACTGAGCATAAAAAGCTCCTCAAGCTTCATAGATTCAAAGAAATTCTCCATACAACCACTGGAAGAAAAATTCAACCAACTTAAAAATGAACTGATCCAGCATATCAAAGAGTTCATAAAAATGAAATTGAAGGAGTTGAAAATACAATAGCAAATCACATCAACAGAATTCAATATGCAGATGATCGGATTGGTGACATTAAAGACAAAGTACTAGCTGTTATCAGTAACAATGAAAATAGAAAAGAAATGGAAACAAATGGAATGTAATGTAAGATTTTTGAAAAATAACAGGAAAAGAAATAACTTCAAAATGTAGGAATAACAGAAGGGGAGGAAAAGTTAAAGGGGAGGAAGAGCTGGTCAAAGAAATTGCAACTGATAACTTTGCTGGTATCTAGAGAGAGACTCCTGCACAGATTCAGGAAGCCCAAAGAATATCAGACAAAATGGACTCAAACAAAAGAATGTCAAGTCACATAGTAATCCAAGTGTCATACTCAAAAGAAAAAGATTGACTACTTAAAGCAGCAAAATTTAAGAAAACCTCAAATATAAATGAAACAAAAAAGAATTGCAAGAGACTTTCTATATGATTCTTAATTGCCAGAAAATACTGGAATGAAACATTCAAAGTACAGACTTCAAAAACCTTCCAGTTGGAGTCTACTATACCACGAAGTTATCATTTAGATTTAGGGGAGTGATATGAAACTTTCCAGACAAACAAAAACTTGCAGCATTTTGAACAACTGAACAAATCCTGCAAAAGTTACTGAAAGGCTGATGATTAAAAAATAAATCTTGAAGAAACAATTTGGTTCACTCACATATGCGCACGCACACACACACACACACGGCAATACAATCCTTAATGTCAATATTCTCTCTGCATATATATAGAATAAACTTTCTTACAAAAAGGCATAGAGTAGCTGAATGAATCCGGAAAGAAAATTTATCCATTTGCTGCATACAGAAAACATACATAAACTCACAGTTTCAATACAACTTAGAGTAAAAGGATGGAAAATAATCATAAAAGTCAATAGAAGTCACAAAAAGGTAGGAGAATAATACTTTTCAGAAAAATTCCATTCAATAGAAATAAATTATAGATAATGATGTAAATTATTTATCCAACAAGGGAACAATATATAAATAACTCCTACCATCAATATTCATGCACCAATTGAAAACTCAGCAAAGTTCATAAAGTATCTGCTCACAAAATTAAAGAAACACATAGACAGAAACACAATAATAGTGGGAGACTTGACCACACCACTCTCCACACTAGACAGATCAATTAAACAGAATATCAGCAAAGTGACAGGAGCCTTAAATGAGAAGCTGAAAGAACTTGGATTGTCAGACATTCTCCCAAGAAAGAGTAGCTATTCTTCTCTATGCACGTGGCACACTATTAGGGAAAAATCACATATTAGGACAGAATGCAAACATATATATATTTACAATTATAGAAATTGTATAAACTAACTTCTCAGACCACAATGCCATGAAAGTAGGAATTAACCACAGAGAGAAGACAGGAAAAAATTCTAACAGTTAGGATCTGAATAAAACCTTGGTAAACAATAGTTGTTTTGAAGAGGAAACCAAGGAAAAAAATAAAGATTCCTCGAAACTAATGAAAATAAAGACACAAGCTACCAGAATCTATGGGATACAGCTAAAGTTCTACTAAGGGGGAAATTCATAGCTATACAAGCCTACATTAAGAAAAAAGAAAAAGTTTTATCTTCAGAAGAAATGGTGACCAAGTCCACAGAATGGGAAAAATTATATAGCCAATACACATCTGATAAGGTGTTAATATCAAAGATAAATAAGGCACTGGTAGAACGTTACAAGAAGAAACATCCAACCCCATCACAAACTGGGGAGAGGAATTGAACAGAAACTTCCTCAAAGAAGAAATTCAAATGGCCAAATGACACATGAAAAATGCTCTACGTCAATAATCACCAGGGGGATGCAAAACAATGAGATATTATCATATGCAAAAGAAAATGAAACACATCTAAAAGAACAAGAACAACTAGTGCTGGTGCAGATGCGCAAGGAAGGAACTCTCTTTCGTTGTTGGTGGGACTGTTGACTGATCCAGCCTTTTGGCAAACAATATGGGCATTCCTCACAAAAGTAGAAATTGAGCCCCCATTTGACCCAGCAATACTACTTCTGGGAATACACCTTAGGGGATCAAAAACACACAGAAGAAACACAATCTGCACTTCTATGTTCATTACAGCACTATTCACAAAAGTCAAAATCTGGAAACAACTAAGTGCCTGAGGACAGATGACTGTATAAAGAAATTGTGGTATGTCTACAAAATGGAATACTATGCAGCAGTTAGGAAAAATAAATTCATGAAATTTGCTTATAAACAGATGGATATGGAGAGTATCATGCTGAGTGAAATAAGTCAGAAGAAGATGGACAAATATAGAATGACTGCACTAATTTTGGGGATATTAAAAACCCCCAAATCTGAGACTAATATTCAAAGCCAAGTTAGATATTGGTTGGAAGTTTGTCACAAGTGTGTGAAGGGAGAAGGGCAATTCGGATAGAGAAGGGACGAGTATAACAAAAATAGTTAGAAATGAACACTCATGAAAATATCTGAGTGTTGAAAGTAGGTAAAGTGATATACATGGTACCTTTCAGAGAGAGAGAAGGAGAGAGAGAGAGAGGTGCCTGGCACAGAGGAAAGGCAGTGGGGGAGGCAGGAAAATCTGGGACAATAGTGGTTGGAAATGTACACTGGTGAAAGGATGGGTTTGGGAACATTATATTACTGAAGCCCAAACATGAACAACCTTGTAACTGTGTATCTCACTGTGATTAAATTAAAAAATAACTTGCAGGTTAGTGAACCAAAACGGGTGCCATCTCCTCTGTGCCTGCACCTCCCCTCGCCTCCCCCCTGCGCCGTCTCCTCTCAGCCCCAGACTCCCACCCTGCCTGAGCACTGCCCATCTAGCCCTTCGCCACCCTCCTGTGCCTCCACAGCGGTTTGCGGTTTGCTCTCTCCCTGCCGGCACCCAGCCACATTGAGGTAGTGGGCGTGTCCTCAACAAAAGTGGGCATGGCCTCCTTTTGAGCCGGCCAATGCTCATGCGGTCGCACATGCTTTCCAAATTCCAAGCAATTTGTCGTTATTACGTTGCAGTGTTCATCACCTATGTCCCTGAGTATCATCTTAGCTATCCCAAAAATAGTTTGCCAATAGGTTGCTAGCTAATTCCAATTCCTCAAAAGTACCAATGAATATAAGCAGCTCTTCAAGCAAAAGGTAAAGGATCTCATTCTCATAAAACATCACTTGAATCCTCATGTAAAGAATAGAGAAACATCATAGAGGGACATGTTCTAGAGGGGGTACAGAAGAAATTGACCACCACTGACCAAGCCCATTCAGAATCCTTTTTTGCAACCAGAGGTGAACTTGAAGTTCCCTCTTCCATACCACCACAACAACATGAAGAAACAGCGAAAATCCCAGCCACAAGGAGAGGACAATGAAAGGAGAAACCTCAACAGATGTTTCCTACAAACTTGAGCTCTCCGATAAAGAATTCAGAGTTGAAATCCTGAAGATGTTCAATGAACTCAATGGAAAGATTGACAAGTTAAAGGAGTACCTGACAGAAACGATACAACAGACAGCCGAAAAATTATGGGAAGAAATGACAGCAGAAATAAAAAAGCTACAAAAGGAAATGTCACAAATAAAGGATTCGGTAGATGAATTAAAAAACTCAGTGGGTGCCCTCAACAATAGAATGGGTACAGCCGAAGACAGAATCAGTGAGCTCAAAGATGAGCTGCAGGAAGCCTACAGGCAACAACAAACAATGGGGAGAGACCTCAAAATATCTCTAGGGAGAATGAGAGTCCTTGGGGATAATTTCAAGAGGAACAACATTAGAATCATCGGAGTACCAGAAGGACAGGGAACCAACCCCAATGAAAAAGCCACAGTCAAAAAATCATTGCTGAAGAGTTCCCAGAGCTGGAGAATGCAGACATCCTGATTCAAGGAGCCAGAAGGGTGCCAGCTAAAAGACACCTTTTTTTTTAACAGAAAAACTCCAATACATATTGTAGTTAGGATGATGGACATCATGGATAGAGACACAATACTGCAAATAGCAAGGTCAAAGAAGGAAATCACATTCAAAGGATCACCCCTTAGATTCACAGCAGACCTATCAGAGGAAACCCTCCAAGCCCAAAGGCAGTGGTGGGATATAGTGAAAAAACTCAATGAAATGAATGCTTCACCAAGAATACTTTATCTGGCCAAACTCGCATTCAAACTCGAAGGAACGATACACTATTTTGCGGATAAACAACAACTGAAGAACTTCATAGACTCAAAACCAAACCTAAAAGAATGACTAAAGGGGCCATCGTAAGGCAAGAAAAACCCCTACAAGCACAACAAACCCTTAGAGAAAGATGGCACAAAACCCCATGACAATAATCTCTCTCAATGTCAATGGTCTTAATACACCAATTAAGAGACACAGAGTGGCAAAATGGATTCAGAGACTGAACTCTACATTCTGCTCCCTGCAAGAAAAACATCTGAATAGCCAGAACAAACAGACTCAAAGTCAAAGGATGGAAAACAATCCCGCGAGCAAACAACTCCCTCAAAAAAGCTGGGGTGCCCTTACTAGTATCGGACAACATAGACTTCAGGTTGGAAAAGATGAGAAGGGATAGTGAAGGCCATTTTTATTAATCCAGGTATATGTACAGCAGGAAGAAATCACACTCCTAAATATGTATGCACCCAATGAGGGACCAGATAAATACATACAAAAGCTGCTAACAGACTTTAAGAAGGACATTGCGAGCAACACAATAGTACTTGGAGACTTCAACACTGCCTTATCACCTCTGGACAGATCAAGGATATTAAAACTCACCAAGGAAATACTGGCTTTGAAGGAAGAAATAGAAGAGAGAGTGCTAATAGATCTACACAGGGCTTTATATCCCCCCAAAAAGGAATACACATTCTTTTCCAGTGCACATGGAACATTTTCCAGAATAGACCATACGCTGGGCAACACAACATACCTCAACAGTATCAGCAAGACAGACATTGTACCAGCTATCTTTTCAGACCATAATGCACTGACGATAGAAGTGAATCATGTACAGATGCAGGAAACCAAATCAAACACCTGGAAATTAAACAACTCGATGTTGAACTATGAGTGGGTCAGGAAGGAAATCTAGGAAGAAATCAAGAGGTTCCTGGAAACAAATGAGAATGGAGACACGAGCTACCAGACCTGTGGGACGCAGCTAAAGCCATATTAAGGGGAAAATTTATAGCTCTGCAATCATTTCTCAGTAAGGAAGAAGGGGCCCACATAAATACCGTTACTTCACAGCTCAAGACCTTAGAAAAGGACCAAAAAAAGGAGCTCAAACCAGGCAGAAGTAAAGAGACAATAAAACTTAGAGCAGAAATCAATGACATGGAAAACCAAAAGACAATCCGAAAGATCAATGAAACAAAGAGCTGGTTCTTAGGGAAAATAAACAAGATTGATAAACCACTAGCAAGACTCACAAAAAAGAGAGAGAGAGAACCTTTATAAGCTGATTCAGAAATGAAAAGGGGACATCACAACAGAAACCAAAGAAATTCAGAAGATCATCAGAGACTACTTTGAAAATCTGTATGCCACAATACAAGAGAACCTAGAAGAAATGGATAAATTCCTGGATTCCTATAATCTCCCAAGGCTGAACCAAGAAGACCTGGAGTACCTAAATAGTCCTATTATTATTATTTTTTTCTTTCTAATTATTTTTTTTAACTTTTTTATTGAATCACCAAGTGGAGGGTTACAAAGTTCTCAGGATTATGTCAGTTATACAATACTCAAACACCCTTCCCTTCACCAGTGCCCATCTTCCATCACCAACCCCCCCAGTATATCTGCCGCCCCCTCCCACCTCCCCAGTCCCCACCCTTGTACGTGATAAGTTTCACTTCGTTTACGCTTATCTCGATTACATTCCATGTTTCAACACACAACTCACTACCGTTGCTGGGGTTTCCCCCAAAAAAGAAAAAGGCAGTCCTATGGCCAAGGAGGCATTTGATAGTTCTCCATTGCTAAGAATATAGAGATATTAAGTCCCACTGTTTGTTACATAACTTTTCTTTTTCCCCCTTGGCCCGCGCCACCGAGTTCACGCCTGTTTAGTAATCACCACGCTGTCTGACAAAGGGAAAAAAAACCGAAGAGGATGGTTATTTCCCGTCATCAGCCGACGTGGGACTCTGGCTTAGTTGGTAGTCTAGTAGAGTGTCTGCAAGCAGTTTCTGGAACCAAAGGTCTTGCGCTGATATCGGCTCCGGCTCGAGATACCACCAGCGTCCCGCTGGTCCATGTACATAATTTTTCCCCTTATATCCCATTCCCACGCCACCAGGTCTGTTTGCTTAATGGACATCACACTATGTTTGACACCACGCCGCGTTTCTTCCCGAGAAAGAAGGATATTCTCAGCCGGCTTGGGGATATAGCTTAGTTCAGTCTAGAGAGATGGCTACCACTTTGATTGCCTTCAATATTTAAACAAAATACTTACTATTCTTGTTAGGATCTCCCACAAAAGTCCGACCCATTAAGAAGGAACCATTACATATTGCTGATACTAAGATGACATTAGGTCGCGCGGCCACGGCAGCGGCCGCGCGGTTTTGGGTTTCTGTCTAAAGTCCAGGGAAAATTCTGCCTGAAATTCTATCACTACAATCTTTTACCCTTTTATGGTGCTCATAAGATGGGAAAACCTAGAGAAATACCGGGCCCCCGCACAGGCGGAAGTGGGAAAGCTCCCTTGTCCTCCTCCATCATACTGGGGCTGCGGGCGCTGCGAAGTGGGAAAGCCCACGTGGCTGCACTCTCTTTAAGTGTCTGATGTGGGTGGAGACCGGTACTTCCCCGCCCTCGATCTCCCGCCAGCCGCACCACGCATTTGGGTGCGTCTCTCCATTTTGTGCTCAGAGAAGTGGGGTGGAGGCTGTGCTGTGCTCAGGAGAGGTTGAAGGAGAGAGAGAGAGATTAAGAAAAAGAGAAACGCCGGGCCCCTGCACGGGGGACCTGGCGGAAACACTCAAGTCACATACTGCAGGTTGCTGGCGGGCTGCTGGTGTCAAAAGCAGCTCCCTTCTCTTCCTCAGTCATGCTGGGGCTGCGGGCGCGGAGAAGTCAATAGTCCTATTATTAATAAGAAAATTGAAACTATAATCAAAAGTCTCCCCCATATCGGAAGCCCAGGTCCAGATAGATTCACTAGCGAATTCTTCCAAACATTTAAATAGGACATATTGGCAGTTCTTCTCAAGCTTTTCCAGGAAATTGAAGAAACAGAAACAATCCAAAAAAGTTTATCTGAGGCTCATATTTCCCTAATACCAAAAGCAAACAAAGACACCACAAAAAAAGGAAACTACAGGTCAACATCCCTGATGAACACAGATGCGAAGACTTTCAACAAAATATTAGCAAATAGAATTCAACAACTCATCAAAAAGATCATACACCATGACCAAGTGAGATTCATCCCGGGGATGCAAGGATGGCTTAACATTTGGAAATCAATCAACACAATCCATTATATTAATAAAAGAAAAGATAAAAATCATACAATCATACCAGTAGATGCAAAGAAAGCATTTGACAAGATCCAGCACCCATTTATGATGAAAACTCTCACCAAAATGGGTATAGAAGGGACCTTCCTCAATATAGTCAAAACTGTTTATCACAAGCCTACAGCAAGCATTATCCTCAATGGGGAAAAACTAAGAGACTTTCTTCTTAGAACAGGGATGAGACAAGGATGCCCACTCTCTCCACTTCTGTTCAATATAGTAACGGAAGTACTTGCAATAGCGACTAGGCAAGAAAAAGATATTAAGGGCATTCAGGTATGAAAGGAAGAAATCAAGCTCTCACTATTCGGAGATGATATGATACTATACTTAGAGAACCCTAAAACCTCTACCAAGAAACCCCTAGAAACAATAGACTCATAGTAAAGTTGCAGGCTATAAAATCAATACCCAATAGCTCATGGCTTTCCTATATGCAAATAATGAGAGAGAAGAAAGCGACATGATAAAAGCAATCCCATTCACAATTGTGCCTCAAAAAATCAAGTACCTCAGAATCAGCTTAAGTAAGGAGGTAAAGGACTTGTATAATGAAAACTACAAAATGCTACTTCAGGAAATGAAAGAGGACACGAGGAAATGGAAAGATATTCCCTGCTCATGGATTGGAAGAATTAATATTTTCAAAATGACAATACTCCCCAAAGCGTTGTACAAATTCAATGTGATCCCTATGAGGATACCCTTGACATTCTTCAAAGAAATGGAGCAAGCGCTCCTGAAACTCATATGGAACAATAAGCCTCCACGAATAGCTAAAGCAATTCTTGGGGGAAAATGGGAGGAATCAACCTCCCCAACTTCAAATTTTACAACAAAGCAGTAGTAATTAAAACAGCATGTTACTGGAACAAAGGCAGAGCTGCAGACCCAGGGAACAGGGTTGAATACACTGACACGCACCCCCAAATATATGATCATCTAATCTTTGATAAGGATGTAATAAATGTGAGTGGAGCAAGGAAAGCATGTTTAACAAATTGTGTTGGCAAAATTGGACAGCTACAGGCAAAAAAATGGGCTTAGATCTCCATCTTTCACCATGTACAAAAGTCAGATCACAATGAATTAAAGACCTCAATATCAGACCAGAATCCCTAAGGTACATTGAAGACAAGGCTGGCAAAATCCTCCACGATATTGAAGCCAAGGGTATCTTCCAAGATGACATGCCGCTGGCCATGCAAGTGAAAACAGATAATTAAGTGGGACTATCTCAAACTAAGAAACTTCTGCACCTCAAAAGAAACAGTGATCAAAATACAAAGACAGTCTACAGAATGGAAAAGGATATTTACACAGCACCCATCCGATAAAGGGTTGATATCAAGGATATACAATGCACTGGTTGAACTCCACAAGAAGAAAACTGCCAACACCATCAAAAAATGGGATGATGAAATGAATAAACTTTCCCAAAGAAGAAATCCGAATGGCTGAGAGGCACATGAGAAAATGCTCAACATCACTAGTCATCAGGGAGATGCAGATCAAAACAACAATGACATCATCTTACACCACAGAGACTGGCCCACATCCCAAAAAACAAAAGCAACCGGTGTTGGGTTGGATGTGGGGAGAAAGGGACTCTACTTCACTGCTGGAGGAAATGCAGACTGGTTCAGCCCTTTTGGAAAACAATATGGATAATTCTCAAAAAAATTAGAAATTGAGCTTCCATGTGACCCAGCAATACCACTCTTAGGACTACATCCCGGAGAGGCAAAAAGGTATAGTAGAAATGACATCTGCATTTCTATTTTCATTGCAGCATTGTTTACAATAACCACATTCTGAAAAATAAAAAACCAGATTGTCCAAAAACAGATGACTGGTTAAAGAAACTTTGGTACATCTACACAATGGAATACTATGTAGCTGTCAGAAAACATGAAGTCATGAAATTTGCATATAAGTGGATAAACATGGAAAAGATCATGTTGAGTGAAATGAGTCAGAAAGAAAGAGACAGACATAGAAAGATTGAACTCATATGTGGAATATAAAGTAGCAGAGAGGTGCGAGCTTGCAATGATGCAACTTTTGGCAGAAATTTCTCTGGACTTAGTTACTAAAATACTGAAATACAGAAATCCAAAACCTTGACCTCATATTGCTTCATTCTCATCAATGGAAAACAAATTATCAAATGCTTTCTTTTTTAGCAGGTCCGACTTTGGGGGGAGAAACTCCAAACAATAATAATGAGTTTTTTGTTGAAATGTTGAATGTAATCGATGTAAAGTGGAAGAAAAGTGAAATTTATCAGTTACACAGGCGGGGTGGGGGGCTGAGTAGGTGGGGGTTGGGGGTATACTGTGCTTCTTGTGGTGGAATATGTGCACTTGTAAAGGGATGGATGTTCGAGCATTGTATAACTGAGACACCTGAAAGCTTTGTAACTTTCCACATGGTGATTCAAATAAATAAATAAATAAATAAATAAATAAATAAATAAATAAATAAATAAATAAATAAAAAGAAAGAATAAAAAGCCCCAATCAGGGGCTGGAGCAATAGCATAGCAAGTAGGGCATTTGCCTTGCATGTGGCCGTTCAGGGTTTGATTCCCAGCATCCCATATGGACCCCTGAGCACCGCCAGGGTTAATTCCTGAGTGTAGAGCCAGAAGTAACCCCTGTATATCGCCGGGTGTGACCCCAGAAACAAAATTTAAAACAAACAAACAAAAATCCCCAATCAGCAACCTAAACACGCCTTTTAAAATTCTGGAGTGGTAAAAACAAACAAATCCTGAAAGTAGAGGAAGGAGAGAAATAGAAAAATCAAGAGGAGAAATCAACATCATAGAAAGCAAGAAATAAATTCAAAGAATCAATGAGAACAGTGGAGAGACCCAAGTAAAAGGGGGTCAATTAAGTAATTTCATAGAAAAGGTGTTTTTTTATAAGAATATAAAAGTTAATGAAATTCTGTAGGATGCAGGCAAAAGCATTCTCTATGTAGCAATAATAATAATAATAATAATAATAATAATAATAATAATAATAATGAAAGCAATGAACTGAAAATCTGAGTAGTTTTTATGGTCAAAAATTTTCTTTGGCTGTAACAAAGAAGCCTATACAGGCTAGACCACAACAAAACAAGAATATTGCTATTTTGAATTAATAAGGAAGATGGTTTTTGAATGGTGAATGACTTTACATCTTCCAAGAATTAGCTATCTATGCACTTATTAAATCAATATTTATTTAATATATTGTACCAGGTTTTAATTAATGTCAGGAAAACTGTGAATATCTTTAACAATTTCTCCTGCTTAACCTTCAAAATAGTGATGTCAGTTTTAATATATTTTATGCTTTGTTTTCAGGAAATGAAGCATTAGATTAAATAACTGACATAACCAAAATCACACAGCTATTAAAAAGCAGATGCATAAACACAGAAATTTTATCTTCTGCTTACAACTACTAAATCCATAAGCATGGTTTTATTTTAGTTTTTTATTAAAGAACTGTGATTTATAAAGTTGTTGATAGTTGAGTTTTAGGCACATAATATTTCACCCACAATACATCCACTAGCGTACCAGTATTCCCTCCCTAGCCCAACCCCCACCTGATTATTCTGGTTGATCCCCTCAGTATGCACAGAGTTAGTATTCATAATTCTCTGACATAGAGGTACATAGTTTTGGATTGATCTTAAATTGTTTCTGTATATTTTGCTTCTTATTCCAGTTAGTTTCAAAGTTCCTCAATTGGCATGAGGAATGCATTACCTACGTTGCTTGTAGGGAGTTTTCCATATGTTCTTAAGGTCTCTAGCCTAACAAATAATAAAAAATTCGTATACTTGCTGAATAATTGAGGCAATGATATTTAATAAAATTGTATTTTTCAGCAACGAAATTAAAACAACAATTGTATTCAATTTCATGTTTATATTATAAAGAAGCAGACCTAGTGTTCTAACAATGTAATTGTATTTATGTGTTAAACATGAGGGTGAAAGGGGGAAATACATCTTCGTGTGAGTGTAGTAGCAATGACTTTATTTTATTACATAATGTAAATTATGTAACAAATGTTTTGCTGTTACAGAATGAGTATAAGTTCAAAGCAGTGATTCTGGCTGTGTGACCTTGGCATGTCAATTAATATTTGAGGTGCTCAATTTCCTTATCTATAAAGTCAATGAGGATTTATGTCTAATAATAGTTCTATAATGATTTTTAAAATCAGACAGTTTAGCATAAATTGATAGTGTATTGTGGATATAATATATCATATATATCTATATTTAAGTATGTGATATCTTAGTCATTAACTAGTGCTTTTTGGGGTTTCTAATATGAGTGAAATTGGGTAGATGACCTTTTTCTTTCTAGGGCCCCCTGTAGATGTGCTCAGATAGCCCAGGGCCACTTCCAGAGATTCTCCAAAGGTTTGCTTGTAGATCCTAGCTGTGTTCGGCCACTAGTGCCATGCTGTGTGGCAGGAGTGGATAGAGATAAATTAGCAGATTCCCTTCTCAAGGCTGCTACCTCGCTCCTCCCCACTTCCCATAACTGACTTCTTATAAGGTACCCCACCAGCACCATTAAGTTTTGGCCCATGAAGGAATGACCATGTAGAGAAAACTTCAAGCAGAATGAGTAAAATCTCCTGTGGAGACATGTTCTTTTGGAAAAAAATCTCTAGTGGGAGGACTGTACTATCTAAGCTCTGTGTGAACGAGTAGTCTCCCCTGTATGTCTGCTGTTGCACCAAGCAAAGAGTGAGGAAAACAAGATAATTCCGCTAGTGTTTAAGAACTTTTAGATTCTGTGGGACTATGGCACAAGATCAACCCCCAGGAAGAACCTTTTCTCCCACCTTTGCTCTTGTTCCAACAAAGGGAGTTGGCTAGACATCATCAGGAAGAAATTAGATATTAACGAGGCCGTCTGGCAGGCTTGGGTCTAAGCAAACTAAAAACAGGCAAAAAAAAAACTAGTGAAAAGATGCAGCAAGTTAGCAAGGCAGAACTTTGTCTCTCCAGATCCAGAAGCAAGGTCCTCCAAAGCCACAGCACTCTAAAAAGGAAAGGCCCAGCCCGCAACTCTGGTCATATCCCCATATCCCAGGACAGATCCCAGGGATGCTTGGAATGCAGTGCAGAGGTCACTGATGGAGACATCCAATATAATGACTCTCTGGCAACTTAAAAGGACCTTTGCCAGGGCGTGGAGTGTAATACCCTCCCGCAAACTTTAAGGGATTAAAGGCTCATCACAGCAGAAGTTATAGCAAATATTGAAAAATTACACCGGGATGTAAGTCAGAAGGGGTTAAAATGCCCTTGGGAGAAATCAAAGAAATCCTGAGAAAGAGAATGCCAAAGATTTCCTGTTTTAGTTTTTCCTCTCCATAGATTGTTGCTATTCAGAAGGATGGAAAGTTAAGCTTGAATTCCTAAATGCTTCCCCTTTGGGGTGTTTGTGAAAGACCCCGGCAGCTTCTGAGACTCAACTATCTCTAGAAACTGCACAAAAACTCCATTTCTCACCCCTCCCCTCCAGGAGGAATCCAGGTAACTCACTGAGTCAGCTATGGACAACAAACTGAGTTTAAAAAGGTCATTTTAAAATTCAGGCATTGCTATAAAAAGCAGATTCAACTTTAGTGATTTCTGAGAATGGAGTGGGAAATGTAGAAAATCATTGTAGTCATCTTTTTTCACACTATATTGCTAATTAGTCTCCCTAGTAGATGAAAATGCATTCAATTATTAAGATGACTATTTCAGGGGGCGGGACTTCCGGCGCAGCCCCGCCTTTCCTGGACCGTAACCGGAGAGCCCGCTGTTCTCTAAACAGACAGAAATGGACTCAGAAAACAAGGAAGAAATTCCTATACATGAGGAATTCATTTTATGTTGTGGAGTTGAAACCCAGGTTATAAAATGTGGACCCTGGACTGATCTCTTAAATGATCAGAGTGGCAACAGGCTTAAGTTGCTTATCTTCATTATTACTGGTAATCCACGTTTTTGTTCCTTTTATGTGCAGTTTGCCAAGGCCTTGTACTCTTTAACAAACAAACGCTTTCTAGTTTGGACTATCAGTCATGCTGGACATGCCATGGTCCCCAAAGACAAGAAGATTCTTGAGACCTCAGATGAGTCAAATGCTCAAGAATTCCCAGACATCTATGGACTCCGTGGTCAAGTAGAACATAAACTGGCTTTCCTGAAAGCGCATGTGCCCAAAGAAATGAAACTTGTGGTCACTGGCCATTCAATAGGATGCTATATGGCCCTTGAGATTTTGAAGCTTGCTCCTGAACTCCTAATAATCCGCTCCTTTCTGCTCTTCCCAACGACTGAGCGAATGTCGACGTCCCCCCACTCCGCTCCTGTGCTTGCTTCACTACGTTCTCTACGTCACTGGCTAAGCACTGCTGAAACCATGTCCGGCCTTTGTCAAGTCTTTAATCATTCGATTCCTCCTTCAGCTGGTGAACATAGAGAAGGAGTGTTCCAACCTGAACTTATTTGAAGTGTTCTGCCTCACCAACGCAGCCTATCTTGGAGGCCAAGAAATGATGCAGGTGGTGTGGAAAGAGACAACGACACCATAAGAGAAGATTTACCTAAGCTCACATTTTACTATGGCACTATAGATCGCTGGTGTCCAATAAGCTACTATGAAGACAAGAAGAAGGATTTTCCAGAAGGAGACATTCGACTCTGTGAGAAAAATGCATTTGTCCTCAATTTTCATCAGGAAATGGCCACGATGGTAGCTGACTGGCTCAAGGATGATCTGTCCAAATTATAAGCACTGCCACAAACTACTGGACTGACAGCTAATGCGTGATAACAGTGTGCTGCCTCTTCGCAGTAATAGCATACTTACAGGATAAATATTTGATTTTAATGTTTGATACTAGAAGGAAAAAACTGAGAATCACTTGGCTTAAAAACAACCAGCTCTCCCCAAACTAATGTAATGTTAAATGTCAGTTATACCTCAAAAAGACCAGCCCTTAGCCCCACCCTGTGCTTCCAGGTGAAGTAAGCACTGGTGATGCAATAATCAAGTTTGAAAATGCATTTTTCAGGACTGGTGCTATGGCACAGCGGGTAGGGTGTTTGCCTTGCATGTGTGACCAACCCAGGTTCGGTTCCTGGCATCTCATTTGGTCCCCCAAGCACCGCCAGGAGTAATTCCTGCATGCATGAGCCAAGAGTAACTCCTGTGCATTGCCAGGTGTAACCCAAAAAGCAAAAATAAATAAATAAATAAGAAAGAAAGAACAAAAAGAAAAGAAAGGAAAGAAAGAAAAGAAAAGAAAATGCATTGTCCCAGACTGAAAAAGGCTTGTGACAAGATGCCACGTGGCGCCGTTCATTTTATTTAGGTAGGCAGGATCCTGCAGACAAAAGGAAGTCCAAATGTAGTTGATATTTATAGTATAACGGTATAGATTAGGCCCTCTAAGGGGAAGTCACCAAACACCTTCTAGGAAATGTAAGTGACGGGTGAATGCTCGTTGTTCGTGAGATCGTGCTCACAGTCTGAGAGACTCGTGCTCCACCAGCGGGAAGCGGAGAGCGAAGGGGACTCCAGGCAGTAGATCTGGAGCTCCCTGAAGGACACCAGAGACCGGCCCAGACTGACCTCATCAGAACCAGGCTGAGTACTGACACGGCCCCCAGCCCCACTGGTCACTTTTGGTGGCACACACCAAGTCAGCATTCGATCTGGCCACAGGACACCAGCAGAAGGAGAGGGGCTGCTTTTGTCCAGCTCTGGAAGCTTCCCCGCGTGTGTGGCATTGTCATCTGCCTGCCGTGGTGGAGGAGACTCACCCGGGACTCTGGTCAGCCCACCAGACAGGAAGTGTCCCGGGTCCAGTCAGCTGCAGGCTCTGCGCAGGGCCTTCCCCGCCAGGGGCTGGGCTAACTTGGGCGTCTGCAGCCAGGACAGGGCGGCAGGGGGTGCCCCAAGCCACGCCTCAAGCCTGTGGCTGCCGTCTGCTCGTACCGTGCGTGTGTGGGGTGTGTGTTTCTTTTCCATAAAACTCCATGGAAGACGGGCCGTGAGCCGAGCCCCGTGCTCGGGAGTGAGGCTAGAGTTCTCAGCCACATTGTGATTCTTCTGAAAATCTTCAAGTGATGGGGGAAAAAAAAAACAACTCCTCAGATTTCTTCATGATGACCATAAATGAGTTCTCTGTCTCTGCATTAGATTTGTTTGAAATTGCTCTATCAGTGAACCCAAACAGGTCCCTCCATTCTGTAGATTCGTGTTTCCTGGGGGCTGGGGGCCCAGCCAGCACGCTCTGCCCTGAGTGCCCTGCAGTACTCCCTTTCCCCACCCGACACCCACCCAGCCCCGGGCTCCTCAGAGCCGCTCAGTGCCACTGCTTCCGTGACCGTCGAGGATGGGTCAGAAACGCTTAGTTGTCCCTAGAGAAAACCCCCCACCCCCCACTTCCCCGCGATGGCACTTGCCTTCCTTCAGCACCCGCAACTGCCATCATTCCCCTCAAAACCCGAAGCCCCTGATGAAAACACCAGCTGTGGTGCTGCCAGCCCCGGGTGAGGGCCGGCTGCTGAGCTGCCGTCCTCTGGCACAACTTGCACAGCAGACAGAGCGAATGACTTCTGGGGGGGGGGGCGGGCAGACGAGCCCCTGACAGAGACATCACGGCCTGGGGAGGGGACAGGAGACCCCGAGGCAGGCACAGAAGTCACTGTTGGCAGCTGTGTGTGGGGGCCACAAGAAGCATGGTGAGCGCCACTGCCGGGGCTGTGGGGGCGACTCCCCACTCCCTCCCCCACGCACAGAAACCAGCTCGGGTCAGTCAGGCTGCCCGGGGTTCGGAATCACTTCTTCGGCTCTTCTCTCAGCGTGCTTTCACATTCCTCCACGTTTCAAAAGTCCACCGGCCTGCGGTTGTATCTTGTCAGTTTGGGGAGTTTAAAAATAATGAAAAGTAAAGTGAGCGAGGCGAAGGACAGAGCCTTGCTTTCTGATACCTAAACATCAAATGAATTTTGGAAATAAATGCTTACACCGGGGCTGGAGCGATAGCACAGCGGGTAGGGCGTTTGCCTTGCACGCGGCCGACCCGGGTTGGGTTCCCGGCATCCCATAAGGTCCCCCAGCACCGCCAGGAGTAATTCCTGAGTGCAGAGCCAGGAGTAACCCCTGTGCAATGCCGGGTGTGACCTAAAAAGCAAAATAAATAAATAAATTAAGTGCCTAAATAAATCAATAAATACTTGCTTGCTTGCACCACGCCTGTGACCTTGCCTGGCTGCTCTTGGCGTGTGTGGGGCGGGGCAGACCCTGAGCAGGCTGAGCCTCCCTAGGTTAGCATCTCTCTGTGCAGCCAGAAACCCACTTGCTCAGTGCTTCTCTGAGAGAAGAACAGGTCTCATTCCGAGGCTGAGGTTTCATGAGGAGTGAAGAGCTACGTGCGTGCATAGGGAGGTTGAGGCATGCGGGCACTGGAGGCTGGACTGTCTGTGGGTTTTTTTTTTTTAAGTTTCGTTTGGGGGCCCCCACTCTGCGGTGCTCAGGGCTTACTCTTAGAGCTCAGGGATTACTGCTGGTGAGCTTGGGGGACCATGTGGGGTCCTGGGGATCGAACCCCTGTTTGTCACGTGCCAGGCAAATGCCCTGCTGCCTGTGCTGTCTTCCAGCCCCTGTGTGACTTTTAAGCTGCTTCATCTGATTTGGCTTCGGGACCTTCATTTATAAGAGAGACTTAATGATAAGGCCTTCCTCAGAGTATTGAAAGAACAAGGGTGATGAAATTAAATTGTCTAACCAAGAGTATGTTCTTAATAAAGATTGAATATAAGAAAAAATGACTATTTCATGTCAGATTTGTCCCCATATATCAAACCTAGTTTTGACCTTAAGAACTTAATTCACAAATGTGAAGTCCTTACTATTTCATGGTAATTTATGTGTTTTAAACATTTTTATATCTGCATTTTTCTATTCAAATTTTAAGGATGAAACTTTTTAGTATGTTCTGCTTAATTCATAACATGGAGTAATTTTTTTTTGCCAAGTATAGTTTTGTTATAAGACCTTTAATTGTGAGCATCCTAAAGCCTTTTAGACAGCTATAGAAATTTGCTTTAGCTATACAATGCTTTTGCTAAGAGTTCTGGAACAAACTTTTTAAGACAACTGAAGAATACAATTTCATCATGCTAAATGAGACAATGATTAGCAAATTGATTCCAAATTTCTTGGGATATCAAGTTGTACTAAGTTCAGTAAGATAAGGAAGTTAGGTCTGTAAGATGTGACTGAACAGAGTATAGATGTGTATTTTAAGTAAGAAAGATAATGGATTGAGATATCATCGATGGGGAAAAGAAAGAAACTCTGTTAAAGTGAAGTTGCTTCTGAAATAGAACAAAGAAAAGTTTCATAATAACTGTAAAAGAAAGTGTAAAATGTTTGAGATTGGGTTTTTAGGGAAAAAAACTAAATGATCAAACTCTATTGTTTTAAGGATCTCTTTAAATTCTATCAGCAGAACTTTTCTAGTATTTTTTGGCAAGGCCTATGGGAAAGATGCTAGATAAATGGTACTGAGTCATGTTATGGTACTCTCAGATAATTGGAGGCTATGTACACTGGTGGAGGGATGGGTGTTTGATCATCATATGACTGAAACTCAAACATCAAAGTTTTGTGACTGTAGCTCATGGTGATTCAATAATAGTTTTTAAAAAAGCTACAATAAATTAAGGTTTTCAACATAGAACTAAATAAATTAAACGTAATTTTTTTAAACTGCATGTTTTACCTCTACAGATTTAAAAAATGCTTCTTTTGACTAGGACCCACCGTATCTTGCATTCTTGTGAGTAAAGTAAAATATTTGCTATATTTTCTTTTCTTTCCAAATGACATCAGTTACATTTTCATGCTCTATGACACTATGTTGGTTTGCATAAATTCAGAAAGTAAGTATTTGCTTTTGTCGTAGAGTCTCTTCTCTAATACAGACAAGAAATCCCAAAAGATAGATGTGGGACACAAAGCCCTCTTCCAGGACAACATAGAGTTAAAATAGGATGGGGTTTAAAAGACAGGAGCAGGGGACTGGAGCAATAGCACGTAGGGTGTTTGCCTTGCATGTGGCCAACCTGGGCTCTATTCCCAGCATCCCATATGGTCCCCCGAGCACCACGAGGTGTAATTCCTGAGTGCATGAGCCAGGGGTAACCTCTGTGCATCACTGGGTGTGACCCCAAGGAAGCAAAAAAAATTAATAAAGGACAGGAGCAAGTGCAGTGATAACAGATACTCTTATAAATACCTGACAAACCTTAGGGAGACCCTAGAGGCAGGCTGGCTTTAAGAAGAAATGGAAGTCATTTCTGCTATGAAAAACAAGGAACCTCCATATCTGCAAAGGAATTGTAGGTCTGGATTCACTGAACACAGCCTGGGCCCTGCTCTCAGACTCAAGAAAAGTCCTGGAGATCAGTCTCTCACCCAACCCTTAAGAGGTATGGGATGGACTCATTCCTGCCAGGACACTCCTACAGAAGGCGAGAAGGCTGAGGCCACCTCCAGCTCATCCTGCTGATCTGATCTTCACACTGCTTCACAGCTCATCTTCACAGTGTCTGAGACTGGCTAACCCTCATATGACAGGTAAAAGTTTTAATGCTTTACTAATGTAAGAAAACTGCTCAGTCCTTAGTCAATGGGGTACCCCAAATGGACAGTTCTCAAATATTGTTGTGTTTATGCAAAAGAACAAATCATGTTTATTAAGCCATCTGGCAAATGTAAAATGAAAGTGTAGAGAAACCTATGTTTTTGAAATTGTCTTTTGTAAAAATTAGATTCTTGTTCTATAAAAGTGATTGAATAAATTAATTTTCATAGGCTTGATTTGGGAGAGCCTTGAAAATTCCCCATGGCATATTCATATTCCAAATACAGTAAAAGATATATACATACCTCTTGGAGAACTCGGCAAGCTACTGAGAGTATCCTGCCTGCATGGCAGAGCCTGGCAAACTACCCGTGGTGTATTCGATATGCCAAAAACAGTAACGATAGGTCTCATTCCCCTGACCCTGAAAAAGCCTCCAATCATTGGGAAAGACGAGTAAGGAGAGGCTGCTAAAATCTCAGGGCTGAGTGTAATAGAGATGTTACTGGTGCTTGCTGGAGTAAATCAACGAACAACGGGATAACAGTGATACAGTGATACAGACTTGATTTAAAAAGTATCTCTGGGGGTATTCCAGATGAAATTGGTTTACTGACTATGGGTGGCAGCCTAGTTTATAAAGGGACTCAAAGCTGCACATGCTGTCACTAGTCTGACCAGGATGGTGGAGGCCATAGATTTACCAGGGAGAATGTCAGCTAAAAAGGCAGACATGGGAATTAGCTCACCATAAGCACTGCCTACTGGGCTTCAGAGGGCTCTCACATGGGCCCTGCCCTTCCTGGCTCTCCCACGACCCCCCAGACCTTGCCTCCCGTCGCCATACCTCTCTGCTCGGTCCCCAACCGCGCTGCCCCTGTCCTGCACGTAATCAGCCTACCTTGAGCACTGCCATCGTCCCAAGTGGTTACTAGGGGCGTGGCCTGTTATCTCAGGGAGTGTTGTCTCAAAAGGGGCGTGGCCTCCTCCCTGAGCAGTGGCCGCTAATTCGGCCACAGTTATTATTACTTTTACAGCATAATCTGTATAACCCGTTTCTTTGAAAAATACCCTGGCCATCTCAATCACTCTATGTCAAATAGTCCATTTGCTTATTCTAACTTCACAAAAACTATCAGTGAACAATAGAAGATGCACAAAACATTTGCAAGGAGAGCATAGCCTTAAAACCTTCACTAGAGGCCACACATAAATCAGGATGAATGCCTGAGAGTAAGGAAGAATTCTAGAATAGGAACAAGGCTACCATTATCAATTTAGCACAACCAGAGCCCATCCTCCCACAGCAAGAGGGAATAGGGATAGACAACTAGAAGTTTCCAACTCTATACTTCCATACCAATATGAAGAAACAGCGAAAATCCCCTCCACGAAGAGAGGATGAAGAAAAGATTCCAGAAACCTCAACAGGGGCTACCCATATACACGACGTTTCAGAAAAAGAATTCAGAGAGGAAATCTTGAGGAGAGTCGACGTACTCCAAGCCCTCCAAGCAACCATGCAACAGATATCCAATAAATTAAGGGAGGATATAAATAAAGCATTGGATTGGTCCACCAAGAAAATGCAGGAAGAAATGAGAGCAGAAATTTCAAAGCTATGAATGGAAGTCACACAAATAAAGGAATCAGTAGATGAATTAAAAATCTCAGTACGAGCCCTCAACAGTAGAATGGCAACAGCCGAAGACAGAATCAGCGAGCTTGAAGATGAGCTTCACAAAGCTTGCAGACAACAACAAATAATGGCAAAAGACCTCAAAATGGCTCTAGAGCGAATCAGAGTCCTAGGGAATGACCTTAAGAGGAGCAACATAAGAATCATTGGAGTACGAGAAGCACAGGGAAGTAACTCCAATGAAAAAAACACAGTGAAAGACATCATTGCTAAGAAATTCCTAGAGCTGGAGAAGTCAGGCATCCAGATACAAGGAGCTCGAAGAGTACCAGCAAAAAGAGACCCAAATAAAAAGACTCCAACGCATGTCATAGCCAGAATGACGGATGCTATGGAGAAAGACACAATACTGCAAGAAGCAAGGTCAAAGAAAGAAATCACATACAAAGAAGCCCCCTTATATTTACAGCAGACCTATCAGAGGAAACCCTCCAAGCCCGAAGACAATGGTGGGACATAGGGAAAAAACTCAACGAAATGAACGCATCGCCAAGAATGCTTTATGCGGCTAAACTCTCACTCAAACTTGAAGGAACCATACACTATTTCTCAGATAAATAGCAGCTCAGGAACTTCACAGACTCAAAGTCAAACTTAAAAAAAAGGACTAAAGGAGCTACTGTACGTAAAGGAAGAACCCCATAAAAACAACAAACCCCAAAGGAAAATGACACAAAATCCTATGACAATAATCTCTCTCAATGTCAATGGCCTAACTGCACCAATTAAGAGACACAGAGTGGCAAAACGGATCCGGAAACTAAACCCAACATTCTGATGCCTGCAAGAAATACACCTGAACAGTCAGAACAAATGCAGACTCAAAGTCAAAGGATGGAAAACAATCCTGCAGGCAAACAACTCCCTCAAAAACGCTGGGGTGGCCATACTAGTATCCGACAACATAGATTTCAGGTTTAAAAAGATTCGAAGGTGGGGCCGGAGTGATAGCGCAGCGGGTAGGGCGTTTGCCTTGCATGCGGCCGACCCGGGTTCGATCCCCGGCATCCCATATGGTCCCCCAAGCACCGCCAGGAGTAATTCCTGAGTGCAAAGCCAGGAGTAACCCCTGAGCATCGCTGGGTGTGACCCAAAAAGCAAAAAAAAAAAGATTCGAAGGGACAGTGAAGGTCATTTTCTATTTATCAAGGGATATGTACAACAGGAAGAAATCACACTCTTAAATGTATACACACCTAACGAACGACCAGCTAAATACTTACAACAACTCCTAACAGACTTTAAAGAGGACATCACTAGCAGCACAATAATAGTTGGAGACTTCAACACCGCCTTATCCCATCTGGATAGATCGACAAGAACAAAACTCAGCAAGGAAACATTGACTATGAAAGAAGAAATGGAAGAGAGAGGCTTAATAGACCTATACAGGGCTATACACCCCAAAAAGAAAGAATACACATTCTTTTCCAGTGCACATGGAACATTTTCTAAAATAGACCATGTACTGGACCACAAAACATACCTCAATAGAATTGGAAAAATAGAAATTGTATCAACTATCTTTTCAGACCATGATGCACTAAAGATAGAAGCTAATCACACGCACACATGGAAAACCAAAGCAAACACCTGAAAATTAAACAGCTCGGTGTTGAACAATGAGTGGGTCAGGAAGGAAATCAAGGAAGAAATCAAGAGACACCTTGAAACAACAAAGAATGAAGACATGAGCTACCAAAACCTATGGGACGCAGCTAAAGCCGTGTTAAGGCAAAAATTTATACCTCTGCAAGCATTCCTTAGGAAGGAAGAAAGGGCCTAAATAGATAACTTGACTTCACAGCTCAAGATGTTAGAAAAGGACCAGAAAAAGGGACCCAAGCCTAACCGAAGGAAAGAAATAATAAAAATTAGAGCAGAAATTAATGACATGGAAACCCAGAAAACAATCTTAAAGGTCAATGAAACCAAGAGCTGGTTCTTTGAGAAAATAAACAAGATTAATAAACCGCTAGCAAGACTCACAAAGAAAGAGAGAGAGAGAACCCTAATAAAGCGAATCAGAAATGAAAAGGGGGACATCACAACAGAAACCATGGAGATTCAAAAGGTCATCAGAGACTACTTTAAAAGTCTCTATGCCACGAAACAAGATAACCTAAAAGAAATGGATGAATTCCTGGATTCCTACAATCTCCCAAGACTGAATCAAGTAGACCTAGAATACCTGAATAGACCCATTAATATTAAGGACACTTCTCAAAAAATTAGAAATTGAGCTTCCATTTGATCCAGCAATACCACTTCTGGTAATATATCCCAGAGAAACAAAAAAGTATAGTCGAAATGACATCTTCACTTCTTTGTTCATCACAACACTGTTTCCAATAGCCAGAATCTGGAAAAAACCCGAATGCCCGAGAACAGATGACTGGCTAAAGAAACTTTGGTACATCTATACAGTGGAATACTATGCAGCTATTAGAAAAGATGAATTCATGAAGTTTGCATATAAGTGGATCAACATGGAAAGTATCATGCTAAGTGAAATGAGTCAGAAAGAGAGGGACAAACATAGAAGATTGCACTCATCTGTGGAATATAAAATAACAGAGTAGGAGACTACCACCCAAGAATAGTAGTATATAATACCAGGAGGTTGGCTCCATGGCTTGGAAGCTGGCCTCACATGCTAGGGGAAAGGCAGCCCGGATAGAGAATGCAACACCAAGTAAAAGGTGGTTGGAGATCCCATGCAGAAAGGGAGATGCGTGCTGAAAGTAGACTAGAGACAGAACATGATGGCCACTCAATACCCTTATCGTAAACCACAACACCCAAAAGGAGAGAGAGAACAAAATGGAATACCCTGTCACAGAGTCGGGGTGGGGTGGTAGGGGATGAGATTGGAGGGTGGGAGAGATACTGGATTCATTGGTGGTGGAGAATGGACACTGGTGGAGGGATGGGTTCTCGAATATTGTATAAAGGAAACACAAGCATGAAAATGGGTAAATTTGTAACTGTACCCTCAGGGTGACTCACTAATTAAAAAAAAGGGCAGACTTGCTCTTTCTTAAGCCTAGTAATAGGATGAGGGGCTTCCAAGTAAACATATAAGCTGGTTCTAAATATTTGTTCTTAGTTCAACATGCTCATATAATCGTTTGGACCAAACAAGGGTTTTTTTAATTGAATCACCATGAGATACATTTTCAACGCTTTCATGATCTGATTTCAGTCATACAAAGTTCCAACACCCATCCCTCCACAAATGTGCATTTCCCACCAACAACATTCCATGTGTTCCTCCTTCCATCTCCCCTTCTCTACCCCCACCCGCCGCCCAGAAAGCTGTCTCTATGGCATGCACTTTTCTTCTCTGTTTCTCTCTTTCTACTTTTGGGCATTATGGGTTGCAGTAAAGATACTGAAAGGCATTCATGTTTGGTCCTTTACCCAATTTCAGCACACATCTCCTATCCAGAACAATTACTTCCAACCACCATTTTCATAATGGTCCCTTCTCTATCCCAAATCCCCTCTCTACTAGCCCTTAAGACAGACTCCCAACTGTGGACCAATCTTCCTGACCCTTGTTTCTACTGTACTTGGAGGTTAGTCTGATACAATGCTTTTTATTATATGCCACAAACGAGTGCAGTAATTCTATATCTGTCATCCTCCTGACTTATTTCATTCAACATGATATTCTCCGTGTCCATTCATTTATAAGCGAATTTTATGACTTCATTTCCCCCCCCTAACTGCTGTATAGTATTCCATTGTGTAGATGTGCAATGGTTTCTTAAAAAGTCATCTGTTCTTGGGCACTCAGGTTGTTTCCAGATTCTGGCTATTGTGAACAGTGTTGCAATGAACATACAGGTGCAGATGTCATTTCTGCTGTGTGTTTTTGCACCCCTGGAGTATATTCTCAGAAGTGGTATTGGCCTATCAGTATGCAAAACAAAGAAATCAAAGTTCATGCTGGGTATGAGGTTTTATAACCCTATCTAGTACCTTGGGATATCCCTGGCTGGGAAGCTATTAACAAGTTAATAAATTTCACAGGGAACCAATTTTCTTTCTTTAAATATCTTTATTACCAGGTCCTATAGGTTAATAGCCTGGTGTTACCATGTATGAGAGAGAACCTGGACCCAAAATATTATTTTCTATTAACCAAAAATTATAGGTTAAGAAATGATTACTTTTTGTCCTTATAAGCACAGGAATAGGTATGGAACTATTTTGCTTTGTTTTTTGCTGTTTTAACTTTTGTCTCACCATTCAGAGAGAAGGGGCCCTCAGGGCAATTAATTCTTGGGAAGCAATAAAACCAATATCCCCAAGGCTCGAAAAACCCATCTTGTGAACCCAGGAACACAGGAGCTAAGTCCTGATAAGACCTTTGTTTTGCTCCAGCACAGATCCAGAGAAGACTGAACCCCCTCAGAGAGAAACTCCAGCAGAAGCAAAAGTCAGGAAAAGAATATCATCAACTTCTCCCAATTCTATACCTTTGGAAATCACCCTAGCAATAGACTCTTACCTAGGTAGAAAGCAGCTGGGGCAGCTTGGAAGAAACCCTATAAAAGCCAACTTAACAAAAGAAGCTCGAACATATGCTGCCAAAGCCCACGTAATTCTTGTGCCCATATGTTGCTGCCAAACACATATGGTGCCCAAGCACATGTGTCACCTGTATCTCCCCTCTTGAGATGTTTACTTTCCTACTTTCATATCTAATGCTGGGATGTGTACTGACTCTCCCCCTGTACTCTGGAGAAGACTTGTGTTCTATCTTAAGCGTGTTATTTGCTCTCTCTTATTCTGCAATGCTTACAAATAAAACTGTTTTTCACTTCAAGATATACTAATGATCCAAAAATAAAAGAGAGAAAGCACAAAGGGGCCCAGTTCCACATATCCTACACCCTTCCTTCCCAACCTTCAAAAGTAAAATAATTCTTTCAGCTGACATCTCTTGGACCTTTTTGGAATGGTGGCAGATTTCCCTGTCTTCTGGTGATGCCCGGGTAGACTCCATGCCTATCTTCTCAATATTAAGAGAACTGGTTTTGGTCATATGCATCAACACACTTAATTGAATTTTAAACAGCTCACAGTTATACTTCCTATCACCAGTGATGGTAGAGAAAGTAAAGAACAACCCCTAGTCTAATCTATCAGTGTCTCTCAAGAGGACTAACAACAAAGATTCACCTTCAATACAGCAAGAGCACAGAAAACCCATTGTTTCCTTCCTTTCTTCCTTTTTTCCTTCCTTCCTTCCTTCCTTCCTTCCTTCCTTCCTTCCTTCCTTCCTTCCTTCCTTCCTTCCTTCCTTCCTTCCTTCCTTCCTTCCTTCCTTCTTTCCTTCTTTCTTTCTTTCTTTCTTTCTTTCTTTCTTTCTTTCTTTCTTTCTTTCTTTCTTTCTTTCTTTCTTTCTTTCTTTCTTTCTTTCTTTCTTTCTTTCTTTCTTTCTTTCTTCCTTTCAGTATGTAAACCCTACTGGGGACAGAAATATTTTCTATTTTTTCATGGTTTTATATAACTAACAGTGTTTGAATAGATTTATTAACAAGCCTGGATGTGGCTCAATTGATGAGAACATATCTTGCATGTGACCTCTGATAATCACTGGATGTGTCCACATAATTAACAAGAAAAATTAATAAAGCTTATTTCCCATAAGATATTACTTATTTCTATTGCAATTATCAAGGAATCTCTCTTCCCACATCTTTGCTGATGAATATCTCATAAATATTTTTTAAAATGGCTAATTTATGGGTTATAAAATAATATCTCATGGTGAGAGGTTATAAAAAAAGATGTTATAAAAAAGGAAGCAGTTTTATTTAACGAAGGTGCATTAAATGTCTGCATCTTTAAGGTAAAAAGGAAAGTGCCTACCATAAAGGCAGGGGGTGGCGGGAGGGAATACTGGGGACACTGATGGTAGAAAATGTACACTGCTTGAGCGATGGGTGTTTCATCATTGTATGACTGAACGTCAATTATGAAAGCTTGGTAACTGTATCTCATAGTGATTCAATAATAAAAAATTACAAAGTCTGCATCTTAAAATTGACATGTAAGATTTGCTGAAAAATGGTACTTGCACTGCTTATAAATATGCTTAATATTACAGAGAGTAATAAGATAATATGGAGCCTACCATTGAAAAGCTGACAAACTAAATGATAAGAAAAGTGTGCACAGATGTTTCGAATAATTTGAAACTAGATAAGGTAGTAATCACTTTACAATCACCAGATTAGTACTTTTCTGAGTGTGTTTGGTGGATCTGCCTCAGTGGACTCCCAGATGGGCTTGAAAGCAGATCCCAAACTCCAATTTTAATGGATCAGCTGTTATGTCTATATTATATATTAAATTCCTTTGGTGTTTCTTCTTTTTTTTTAAAAACATACTTTCAATTTTTAATTTTTTTTTACTTTTTGGGTCACACCCGGCGATGCACAGGGGTTATTCCCTGGCTCTACACTCAGGAATTACCCCTGGCGGTGCTCAGGGGACCATATGGGATGCTGGGAATCGAACCCGGGTCCGCCGCGTGAAAGGCAAACACCCTACCCGCTGTGCTATCGCTCCAGCCCCTGTTTCTTCTTTTTAACTTGAATCAAGAGTATATTGGTCAGAAATAAACACAAGCATTGGAAAACTACTGTTTAAAGTATTTGGGTGCTGAAGCGATAGTGCAGTGGGTAGGGCGTTTGCCTTGCACACGGCCACCCCAGGTTTGATTCCCTGCATCCCATATGGTCCCCCGAGCACCACCAGGGGTAATTCATGAGTGCAGAGCCAGGAGTAACCCCTGTGCATTGCTGGGTGTGACCCAAAAGAGCAAAAAACAAAAAATAAACTATTTAGAGATGCAACAAAAGGCATTTGCTAGAATTGTAGAAGGTTTGAGTTGAACAGAGGGAAATCAAGGAACTTCCTTTATATAGTGATTTACACTCTTTTAAATGTATTCCTATATTATCTAACTTAAACTTTATCATATGTCCATGGATTAGGAGTCCATGAGAAATATCATTATTTTACAGTGTTAAAGATAAACCTGTGAATTTTTCACTAATGTCCAATTAATATCACCTACAATGAGTATTTGCAGATCCGAAGTCGTGTCCTGATTCTAATAAAATAGTATTAGTAAATTTGGATACTTTCATAAAAATTTAATTTCTTGATAAAGTTTTGATTCTCTTAAAACATTTCCATTTAAAAGTTTTCCTCTCAAACATCTATTTTTCTTTTTTCTTTTTTTTGGTTTTGGGGTCACACCTGGCGATGAACAGGGGTTACTCCTGGCTCTGCACTCAGGAATTACTCCTGGTGGTGCTCAGGGGACCATATGGGATGCTGGGATTTGAACCCGGGTCAGCCGCGTGCAAGGCAAACGCCCTACCCGCTGTGCTATCACTCCAGCCCCACAAACATCTATTTTTCTAAAGTTCAGTTCTAAGCTTTATATTTCATTGCTCCTATGCATAAGGAATTTTGTTCTCTCTAATGCCCTGAAAAGCAGGATGATGGGATATCATTATAGTATGTATGTAGATTATTTTACTATGTTTTTAACTGGTTATTAAGATATATGGACTGGAGCAGTAGCACAGCAGGTAGGGCTTTTGCCTTGCATGGGGCTGACCTGGGTTCCATTCCTCCATCCCTCTAGCCTGGCAAGCTACCAAGAGTATCCCGCCTGCACGGCAGAGCCTGGCAAGTTCCCCGTGGTGTACTCGATATGCCAAAAATAATAACAAGTCTCACAATGGAGACATTAATGGTGCCTGCTTGAGCAAATCGATGAACAACAGGATGACAGTGCTACAGTGCATTAAGTTATATGCTTCTATGAAACTACAAAAAGGATTTTAGGGGTGCTTTATTAAAGGCTCATATGAGGGGATAACTGATGAGGGGATTGTATTGAACTGACTGAATCTGCAGCTTAACAATACCAAGTGTTCATGACATGCTATCAATATAATTTCATTTAACTTCTCACAATAACCTCTCTTAAAGAGGCAATTAATAAATCACCTATTGACTCTCTTCAGCAGCAATGCCACCTTGCGTTTTTCCTTCCTAAATATATTTTATAAGTCAATTTTGAAAACAAGTCATAATTTTTAAAATCAGAGCATTAGATTTTTAGAGACATTTGTATTAGTTTCACTTTGATTTTGTCTTGTTTTGGGGTCACACCTGATGATGCTCAGGGGTTACTCCTGGCTCTGCACACAGGAGTTATTCCTGTTGGACTCAGGGATGATATGGGATGCTGAGGATTGAACCTGGGTATGTAGCATGCAAGGTAATTGCCCTCCCCGCTGTTCTATCTCAGGGGCACTGACATTTGTGTTATTTAATAATGCACTTTTGCTTTTTACTATCATTTAGATTTTTGACATTATTTGTGTGGATCCAAATTTTGTGAAGCTTTCATCTGACAAGTAAGACAATTCAAGTAGCTATACATTTAAATTTTGAGTACATTTTTTGATGGAATGAAATAAAGATTAAACTACTCCCAAAGGCAAGTTTCTAGGTACAAAAAAATGACTTCTGACTTGCAGTACAATTTTATTGCTGTGAAAGTAGATGAACATAGAATAAATGCAAGAGTTTTGGGATTTTTTAGACTGTTCAAGAGTTCTTTCTCCCCAGGCAACATTAAATTATATTTAGTTGACACTGTTGGGATCTTCTGCATTCCCTAGTCTCCAGAATTGAAACTGCTTCAACTTGCCTCTAATTCTGAGGTCAATTATGCTATCAAACTAGAGAACTGAAAGCAAAATTAAGTCTTTTGAGCATTTTCTCTGTGAAAGACATAGTACTTGAATCTTTTCATTCTACTCCTCATAACAACCTTAACTGTGAATGCATAAAATCCAAGATAATAACATTAGTAATTGTTGATCAACTAAATATTGATCTAGTTCTTAATATTTTCTATTTTATAACTGCAAAAAATGCTCAGAAAGGTAAATTATATTTCTCAGGGTTAAACATTCCATATTCCAGTCCTTTTTATTCAGTCCTAATTTTTCCCACCCAAGTTATACTTGGTTTTAAGAACCTAAATATTTAAGAATTTTAAGTAGATAAAGTGAGTTTCTTTCCTTTCCCGACAAAATTTGTCACTTGTCATCCTGTTGATCTTCGATTTGCTTGAGCAGGCACCATTCGTCCCTGTCGCGTGCTAATGTAGCACAATGGTATCTGCTCGCTCCAGGAACACAAAGAGCCTCAAAGCGTTTGTTCAGGATTTTGACGAAGAAGTCTGACTATCTCATAGGTGGGCAGCCATGCTGCCTTTTGACGTCCCATGGCGTGTCCGGCCCATCTGATTTTCGACACCTTGGCAAACGAGACAGTGTCCCTGATTCTTGATCGTCAATGGAGGTCGGAACTCCGGATTCCTTCTCTCACTTGAATGAAATGTGATATTCCAAGCAAGCTCTTTCAATTCCTCTTTAGGAGACCTGAATAGAATTCTTGTCTTGTTTCCTTAGGGCCTAGGTCTCTAAGGCGTATGTGAGTGCAGGAAGAACAGTGGAGTCAAAAAGATGTGCCCAGAGCTGGAGGTTCTTTGTCCTCTTAACTTCTTCGATCCTCTTTAAGGTGTTCCATGCTGTTCTCTTCCTCCTGCGCAGTTCTTGTGCCAAGTCATTCCTCATGTTGATTTCTCGACCCAAGTACACATAGCTGCTGCATTCGGAGATGTTTGTTCCATTGAGAGCAAATGGAACATCAGGGATGAGTACATTTTTCATGAACATTGTCTTATTGAGATTCAGCTGCAGTTCGACCTTTCCACACTCAAGGTCGAAGTCTGCCAGCATTTGTGCTGTTTGGCTAATGTTTGGTGTTATTAGAACAATGTCATCAGCAAAGTGGAGGTGGTGTAGTTTCCAACCGTCTACCTTCACTCCCATTCCTTCCCATTCCAGTCCTCGAATGACGTTCTCGAGGGTGGCACTGAAGAGTTTCGGTGAAATGGTATCACCCTGCTGAACTCCTCTCTTTACATTGATGATCACTTCTTTGTAGAATGGTGAGATCCTGGTGGCAAATCCGTGAAACAGCTCATGGAGGATCATGATGTACTGAGTTTGAATGTCCTATTTGGCTAGGGCTTCAATGACTGCTTCACTCTCAACAGAACCAAACGCCTTCTTTAAACAGATGAAGATTAGACAGAGCAGCATCTTGAACTCTCGTGAAACTTCAGTGAACTTGGTCAACATGCGGGTATAGTTGATAGTGCTGAATCCTTTTCAGAACGCAGCTTGCTCACATGTTTGTCCCTAATTTAGTGTTCTGCCTATTCTATTCAGGATGACTCCACTGAACAACTTGTAGACAACGGACAACAGGCAGATTGAGTGATAGTTGCCGATGTCATGGATCTCTCCCGTCTTGTACAACAGAACGGTCCTGCTGGTTCTCCATTGGGATGGAAACTTGCATTCGGACAAGTAGCATGTGAAGAGCTGAGCCAGGATATTGATGAGTACTTGTGGCACATTCTTCAGGTGTTCGGGTCGGACCTTCTCTGGACCCAGTGCTGTATGCATCTTTACCGACTAAATGACATGTTGGAATTTGGAAGGGAAAACGTTGGGAATGACATATCCATCCTGCGGAATTGGGTGTGTGGGCAGGTGGATGTGACTGTCGAAGAGATGTGAGCAGAAGTCATGAATAATCCTCTCCATTGCCCTTCTGGAAGATTTGATAGATCCATCAGGAGGTTGGAGGTCAGTCATCTTGGTCTTGTAGTTGGCGAATGACAGGTGAGCGTTGCGAATACTTTTCCTGGCTTCTGCCACTTCGGTCAACACTGCTACTCTTCTCTCTTTGAGGTCTTCCTTTGTCACTTCTCTGCACAGCTTTGCAAACTCAGATAATAACCTGTGATTGCCTGAGGCTCATGCCAAACCACAGTGGTAAATGAGCTCGATAGTTTCCGAAGACAGGCCTCTGTTTGTGGCTTTCCCACTCTCAGCATTTTTTGGACAGTCATGGAGGTGCTGAACCAGGATCATATCCCTCGTAGATGGTGTCAACAATGGCATCTTAGCACATTGCCGCAATAGTGCCAAAGAGCTCCCTGTTGGTGGTCATTCTGGGAGTTCTCTTCGTAAACTTAAACTTTAAAAAACTTGCAGTCCTTTCTCTCCATGGTGTGAAGTAGAATTTTGCACGAAGGAGATGGTGTTCCGATCCCATTTGGAATTTTGGGACAACAGAGACATCAGTCAGGCAAAACCGTCAATTGAATCTTACATGATCAATTTTGTTGTGGAACTGTCCACCGGGAGACTCCCATGTCCAACGTTTAGATTCGACCTTCTGAACTGTGAGTTGCCATGGATGTTCTTGGTCGATATGATGAACTCAAACAGTCTCTCACCTTTTCTTTCCATTCTAGGCCATGGGTCCCGATGTGAAGTTCTTCAGACAACCTTCTCGGTCCTATCTTGGTATTAAAATCACCGACAATGTTCTTGTAGAAGATGTAGTCTTTATAGAACTTCTCCAGCTCCATGTAGAACTTCTCAATTTCTTCTTCATCTTAGTTGGATGTTGGTGTGTAGACAATGAAGATAGAAACTGCCAGTAATGAGCCACATCTATTCAAGCGTAATCATCCAATTCAAGTTGTTAGACATTCAAATGAATCAATGCTCATGGCCAAGTTCTTGTTGACAAGGATACCGACACCACTGATGCCTCTATTGTTGCATGTTCCGAGGAAGACTTCTTTCCAGTGTCAAAAATGGCATGATGTGATCGATGCCTTCTCCTCTTGGTCAGACCAATGATGTTGTTCTTGATTTTCTGTGCGTGCACCATCAGGTCCTCGATGGATGTTTCAGATGCCAGTGTACATGCATTAAAAGTACAGACAGTCATTTTAGTCCTTCTTCGTTTTGGCAGTCTAGTTCGTTCCTGAGTTTTTATCAGCCTCTCTGTGCTCATCCTTCTTAATGTTGCCATATTGGGGGCTCTTTCAGTGTCAGGGGAATGAGGTTCATTGTTGTTACTGTTTTTGGCATATCGAATATGCCACGCAGAGCTTGCCAGGCTCTGCCGTGCAGGCGGGATACTTTCGGTAGCTTGCCGGGCTCCCTGAGAGGGATGAAGGCTTTTAGGGTGGTCTCTATTCACCCTTACTGGTATTCCCTTGGTTCACCCCATATTTGAACCCCATCAAATATGGTGCAGTAATTATGGAAAATGGGTAGTAAGTGTTTTATGATGTGTTGTGCAGCTGCTTTGTGGCTTTGCGGTCCGAAAAGCGGCCTGGAGGAGTGTGGTGGTGGCTAGGTTGTGGAGGTAGTGGTCGGCCAACGAAGTATTTATCTGGCACCGATAGCATGGGTCCTCTTGCTGTTACCCCTGGGGTGCTGGAAATTGGGGGAAGCAGACAGAGGATCTCTGTTGCTGGGCCCTGTTGAGCCTGGAGTCCAAGGTCACAAAGTTCTGCTTTACTGAGAAAACTGTATCACTGTCACTGTCACCCCATTGTTCATCAATTTGCTTGAGCGGGCACCAGTAATGTCTTCATTGTGAGACTTGTTGTTACTGTTTTTGAGATATTAAATAGGCCATGGGTAGCTTGCCAGGCTCTGCCGTGCGGGTGGGATACTCTCGGTAGCTTGCCAGACTCTCCGAGAGGGGTGGAGGAATTGAACCCAGGTCGGCTTTGTGAAAGACAAACACCCTACCCGCTGTGCTATTGGTCCAGCCCACTGAGAAAACTACTTGAGTAATTTGATATATCTATGCCCTTTTCATTACATCATGGCAATCTCACTTTTTGAGGGGTCACACCTGACCGTGCTCAGGGGGTTATTCCTAGCTCTGTGCTCATGATTGACCTTTGTAGTGCATTGTGTGTGTGTGTGGAGGGATCGGCTGGACAGGTGGATATGTGATGCTGAGGATTCAAATCAGGATTGGCCACATGCAGGGCAAGTACCTTATTCTTGTACTGTCTTTTTGGACCTGCACCAAGCAAATCTTAATCATTGCTGACATGGGTCTGTGCTGGACTTTGTAACTCATATAACTGGGCTTTGTAGAAGATAGTTTTTCTAAAAGAAACTTATTTAGTGGGGAGGGAGAGACGGATAGGGAGAGTGAGAGTGAGTGAGAGAATATGACTTCTCCAAAGGCTTAAGCTTTGTATTTATCATTAGCTTCAAGCTCCGATTCTTTACACCTAATTTTGCAACTAGTCACTTTTATTATTGAATTCTCATGTTTTCTTTCTGCCATAGTCAGCAAGAATATATTAGTGTTATTTGTAATAAGAGTATTGCTCTGAGTTTATGAATATTAAATATTTTATATTTAAATTGCCAGTGTACACTTGGGGAATATAGAAGACAGTTGGAATGCATTATATATAACAACCTATTACTGTGGTAGAAATGGAAAAGGTAAGCATGACAGAAGTCTGCACTAAAACTGATAAATGAATTGTAAAGAAAAGTGTGCTGATTTGTCTCTGCTCTCTGATTTGATGCCATAGTGATAGAGTTTCAGCCTTTCTGGAGATAATCTGTGTTGCAGAAAAAGGTAAAACTATCTTAATAGATCTTCAGTTTATCATCATACTTCTTTTTTTCCATTGTGTCTTGCAATAGTTTATATTTTACGAGAAAAGTGGTAGCAATTCCATTTAAAACAAATTGTTCCCCAACATATACTTTATTTAGCCTGTTTAACTGCTTTTTCAGTGCGTCAATTCTAAGGACCAGCTCTCACTATTCTCTGACTATAATAATATTTCATTTCTTATCTCTCCTCCTTTATACCTGTGGACTTCTCTTTCAGCCACCTCACAAATAATCTCCAGTCTCCTTAGTTGTCCAGATGGGTTTTTCCATTTAGTATTTTTTTCATTTGTTTACCCATATCAGGTTATATGAGATACCATTTTAACAGATCTCCACTCCAAATAAGACTTCATATTTTCAATATTTCGTTAAATTTCCAAAGGCTATTTTCAATCTAAGGAAAAAACTTTCTGTTACTCCATTCCTGTTTTTTTTTAATTTACCCTGTGCTTTCTTTCTTTGTTTTGTTTTTGCAGGGGTGGGGGGTTACCCAGAGGTGCTCTGGGATTGCTTCTGACTCTGCTCTTAGTAATTACTCCAGGAAATCTTGGGGGGACATATGGGGTTCCAGGAATCAAATAGAGATTGGCCATGTGCAAGGTAAAAGCTCTACCCACTGTACTATCTCTCTAGTCTCAGCCTGTGGTTTCTGAGTTAAGTCAAAAAGACATGATGGCCAAGTCAGAATAAATATGGCCACTGGGTGACTGCTGAATTTTGCATTTTTCCGGCAGATTCTTTTTCACATTTAGATTTTTTAATGATCATTTTTCGTAATCAAAGCCTACACTTTACAGTCACTAAACCTGGTTACTTAATCCTTGGGAAAGACTGAAGATTTATGGGATTATACGAGTTTCCATATTTTCCTTCTAAGCAAATTATTATTCTGTGCTCAGAGATCACTCTGGTGCTCAGGTGATCATATGTGGTGCTAGGAATTAAACCCAGAAAACCCAATGCAAGGCAAGCACCCTACCCAAAGTACTATTTATCTGGCCCCCTAACCCCAATTTATTCTTTTTACTGGCCTGGTAGTCAGAATTCCATTGGAAAGTGTATTGGGTTTTATTACATCATAATTATTGACTACACATTAAATTTATTCATTTTGTCACTTAGGTTTTAGTTAATAGAACCTTACCTACATGAAAATTATTCTAGATTACTTTAAAAAATACTTGATCAGAGAGCATATTATTTTCATTTTTAATAGATTATAGTTCTGTTTCTTTCTCACAACAAATAATATAGTAATAAATAACCCTGACCTGTAACCCAAGTCATTTATACATACGTGTACATATACATTTTTTGCAAAATAACTTTTATATTTATGTTTGTGAGAGAAAAGAGATCTTGGCATAGGCATATAAACAGGTGTGTGACTTGTGCCGAATTTAGGATCAACTAGAGAGAAAACCGCATGCTCAATTCTTCGTTTTGACATCTAGCTCAGTCATTGACATTTGAACTTCCTGGACCAGGGAGGTGGCTCAGTGTGCTTTGCCTGTAGAAGCATCTTTAAGGACGAAACAGCACTGACCAGGCAAGTGGAAGCAAACATAAACAAATGGGACTATATTAAACTAAGAAGCTTCTGCACTTCAAAAGAAACAGTGACCAAAATAGAGGAAGAGCCCACAGAATGGGAAAGAATATTTACCCAATACCCATCTGATAAGGGGCTAATATCAAGTATATGCAAGACACTAGTAAAATTGCATAAGGAAAAACCTCCAACCCCATCAAAAAATGGGGAGAAGTAATGAACAGAAGTTTCCTCAAAAAAAGGAATACAAATGGCTAAAAGGCACATGAAAAAATGCTCCACATTGCTAGTCATCAGGGAAATGTAAATCAAAACAACAATGAGATATCATCTCACACCACAGAGACTGGCACACATTCAAAAGAACAAAAGCAACCAGTGCTGGCGTGGATGTGGGGAAAAAGGGATGCTCCTTCACTGTTGGTTGTTACTGTTTTTGGTATATCGAATATGCCACGGGTAGCTTCCCATGCTCTGCCGGGCAGGTTACTCTGGGTAGCTTGCGGGGCTCTCTGAGACGTATGGAGGAATCAAACCTGGGTCAGCAGCATGCAAAGCAAATGCCCTTCTGGCTGTGTTATCGCGCCACCCTCATTAAAAATAATAATAATAATTTTTTTTTAAAAAAAGAAAAAATAATCTCCAAACTGAACAGCTTGCTTCAGAGATGCCTCCGGACTTTAAGACAAGCCGAGTTCACTGCGGTGTCTCATATGGGGGCCAGGCATTATACCCCCACCTGCTTGCTAAAAACCCCAGCTGATCCTTCATATCTCCTCCCCCTTCTCCCAATTCTGGAGGTCACACCCACAGACTGCCTTTGGCTGCTACTTAAGCTCCTTAGTGGCCATGATCCAGAGACACAAAAGAGTCTCCTACCTGAGCAGCTCACTGCAGAGAATTCTCCAGACCCTAATTATCTAAAATTTTAGAATTCCAGGGAGCATGTAGCAGCTCTTGTGGCCACGCAACATCTTATGTTATTCACAGCAAGCGATACAAAAGAGAGTTTGGGGAGATTATCTGTCATAGATACAGGGGGAGGGATGAGATGAGGGGTAATGGGGACCTTGGTGGTGAAAGATGTGCACTGGTGGAGGCTTGGGTAATTGATTATTGTATGACTGAAACTCAAACAGGTAAGCTTTGTAACTGTATCTCACGGTGATTAAAAATAATCATAATAAAAGTAATTTTCTAAATAAAAAAGTAATGGGAAGTCCAATTCAATCAACTTAACTGATGGCTGAATAAATAGCAGTACTACATTAAAAAAAGAAGATTTTTGGATACTAAAATTTGAGTTGAAGATGCCAGCTATCTGAAATCTGCTTTAATTTATATTTCAGAAAGCAGTACTCCTTGTAATCTATTAATCTAACAATGTTTGTGCCCTTAGGATGTTACTGTACTGGTCATGCAGTTCAATGCCTAATGTTTATAATGAAGGGTTAAAAGAAACACACTTGAGGAAATATATAAGACCCCTAAACCCTTTAAATTGGTGGAGATGAAGGGGTATTGTTACTTGGATCCTGATGCATTCACATGGTTTGAGTTCAAGAGGGGGTTGGGAGAGGTTTCCTTGATCCGGGGTCACTGGAAGAGGTCACAGACTGCTCAGAAGTCGCCAGGGGAGGCTGGGCACCCTTGACAAAACTGAGTAACTAAAGAAAGCTAAAGTATTAGCTTTCTGGGTCCTTGTGGGCATCTACTGGGTTTAAGAGGGGTGTAGGGAGGGTTTCCTCAGTCCAGGAGACACAGGAAGGGGGTCCTAATGGCACACAGTTTGCTGTGCAGGCTGGTGGCTGGTGGCTAGTGCCCTTGACATACCTGAGTCTATCTTAGCTCTTGTACTAACTGCTGCAACGAACACAGGTGCACATATATTTTCAGACTAATTCTGTGTTTTGGGCACATTTGCCAAGAAGTAAAATGGCTAGGTCACATGTAACTCTACTTTTTAATTTAATTTAATTTTTTAAAATTTATTTATTGAATCACCGTGAGAGCAGTAACAAAACTTTTGGGTTTAAGACTTGGTCATACAATAATGAAATCGTTTACCAATGCACATTTGCCACCACCACCAACCCCAGTATACCCACCATCCCACACCCTCCCCCTACCAGTGTGGCAGATGATGTCCACATTACACTCTCTCTACTTGGATTACATTCAATATTTCGACACTGGGCCCACCACTGTTATTTGAGATTTCCCCCTAACACTTAGATCTTCGGAAAAGGCAACATTGGACACTTTGTTTTCTATTGCTGATTATGAATAGCATAGGATGTCCCGCACAGTAGCAGCCGCACGACTTTGGAATTCTGGAATTTTAATAATTAAATCTGAAGGGATTTCTGCCCAAAGCATCTGGGTTGTGAGATTTGTTTCTGAGTCTCTAGGATCATGGTCCTTCAGCAACTCGATCAGGAGTCAGAGAGGCCCTTAATGGGCCTTGACTGGGAGTCTGGCTTGGGCGGGGGAGGAAAGGGTCTACCCCACCCCATCCCAGGAGACCCCTCACGCCTCCTCACTACAGGCCCAAACCTGCCTGCCCATTGGCCTCTGGAAGATGGCAGCCCCCAAGCTGCTAGGGGTAAAAGGTGGTGGATCAGTACCTTTTCCCACCTGGGGAGGCCCGGGGCCGAAAACTTAATTTGGAGTCCGGACTCATTTCTGCCAATAGCTGCTGGGTTGCGAGATTTGTTTCTGAGTCTCTGGGATCATGGCCGTTCAGCAACTTGATCAGGAGTCTGTAACTCTACTTTTGTAGGGAGCCAATATGACCTCAATTCCTGGCAGAGACAGATTTTAATTTTACAGTGATGACTATTGGGAATTTAAAGTCGTGAGTATCCTGTAGCAGTTACAGCAACGATGTTTAATTGACTTGAACTTCAACCCAGGGCTCACATTTGCTGACGCTTAATAGTGATTGTGGTGCTGCTGCTCAGAAGACTGACGAGTGACTGAGGGTTTGTTTTCTTAACTGCTCAATAGTAACTATAGTGCAAAACTGATCTACATAGACACTAGGGTAGTTTTTCCTTAAATTTTTATTAAGAAACCATGATTCACAAATTTATTCATAATGAGTTGTTTTGAGTGTACAATGTTCCAACACCAATTCTACCACCAATGTCTTCATCCTTCCTCCAGTGTCCCAAGTTTCATTCCCACCCACCACTATATAGCAAATTTATTTCATATTATTTGCTACAATAAAACAGAGGAATGTCAAATGAAATTTTCAGAAAATAAGTCAATAAAAGTCAATTTGTGATGATTAATTGATATAGTATTTAATCTTATAAATAAATGCAAATCATTTAATACAATATAGTATACTGCCTATTCTCATTTACATAACTTAGTTATTAACACTGGTATCTAATTATCTGGTATATTTCATTACATTTTATTTTGTACTTGGATCTAATTGTGGTTATTATCATCTTCCCTGTCATAAATAAAATTTTAAAAAATTCTGTGACAATAAATTTTAGTTTCCATGAAATAGGCAAAACATATTTAGTAAAAGTGAAGAGAATTAAGCAAGGTTAAATGAGAAATCTGAAAAGGTCTATGAAAGTACAAAGCATTCTATCCTGAGAATAGAACTATTGATTTTATTTCAGAAAATACAGAATTGTACATACTTTTTGAGTGTCTGCATTAATAGGCAAAATATCACAATTTAAAAATATTAGATAAAAGCTGACCAGACACAGAACAGTCAATACAATTAAGACAATATTTCATTATTGAAAATGTATAAATGGCTTAGCAAGCTAGGTGTAAACATATTTTTCTTAATCTAATAGATGGCAACCATAAGCAGTATGAGTGAGTGCCATACTTAATGCCCTATACTGGGAAGTTTGTCCTGTTTTTAAAGAAACTCTTTTAATGCTTGTTGAAAAATTGTTTTCAAGGCTATGAATTCCCTAAGTTGTTACCTAAGGACTGTTATACAGTCCCTGAATTCCTTTAAATTTTAATGACAATCTACCTGGATAGACTATCATGGTGACATGTTCCTTTCATTGAGCTTTTGTACAAGAGCCTTCTATTATATTCTGGCTCATCTGTATCACTGTATCACTATCATCCCGTTGCTCATCGATTTGCTTGAGCGGGCACCAGTAATGTCTCCATTGTGAGACTTGTTACTGGTTTTGGCATATCAAATATGCCACGGGTAGCTTCCCAGGCTCTGCTGTGAGGGTGAGATACTCTCCGTAGCTTGCCAGGCTCTCTGAGAGGGGCAGAGGAATTGAACCATGGTCAGCTCTATGCAAGGCAAACGGCCTACCCACTGTGTTATTGCTCCAGCCCATTCGGGCTCATAGAGTCTCTATTGCTAGATCTGCTACAACTCTTATGGGCTTTTCTTCGTAAATTCCTTTTTTTTATATTTCTGATTTCAATATTCTGCCTCATCTGGATTTTGTCATTTTGAGTAATGTGCCTTAGAGTTTTCCTAGTTGAGTCTACTTTCATGGGAACCCTTTGAACCTCTTTGGGTTTTGGTGCCTGTATTTCTCAACTCTGGGAAATTCTTATTGATAATTTCTTTAACTTTTGTTTCCATCAAATTTGCTTTCTTGTTCTTCAGGGAGTATGATGATTATTATATTGCTCCTCTTTAACTTATCCATAGCTCTCTGGTATGCTGTTCCTTTCTTTTCAGCCTATTTTCCACCTTCTGCTCTTTCCTAATGGAACTGGTTTTGTTTAGCTAGGGATAAACAAAAGTCATTTAGTCCCCTGTTGCTTAGTCCTTAGCTTGGAATGCACAGAACTTACCTCAGGAATTTGACTTCAGGATGTTTCTTTATCAAAGAGGGAACAAAGATGGTATATTATATTGCAGCAGGCTGTTGTGGTGAAGATGCCTGTATATAATTAGAAACTCTGTATATCTATCTTCCCCACATTTATTCTTGCCTCCCATTCTGGTGTTGCAAGACTAGAATTGTAAGATTGGGGTGACAGAGTTTAGTTTAAGTCCACTTCTACAAAGTAAGTGCCACATAGCTGAGCACCTTAAATAATGCTTCCTAACTTTTGTCACTACTATATGCCACATCAGGGTTATACTGTAAAGAGCTTGGATTTCCTGCTACCATTATTGTTCATCAATGGGGATTTTTTTTTTTTGCTATTTGGGTCACACCCGGCAATGCACAGGGGTCATTCCTGGCTCATGCACTCAGGAATTACCCTTGGCGGTGCTCAGGGGACCATATGGGATGCTGGGATTCGAACCCGGGTCGGCCGCATGCAAGGCAAACGCCCGATGTCTGGGATTTCCTGCGTCATTTTTTGTGAAACATAGGACAGGCTGTTTCATTTAATTTGATTTTTTTTACATATTTTGCCATGATTATGGGAGAGTGCTGTAGAGATCCTGCCTATTCAGCCATTTTGATCCTTCTAGTCATTTTAATTAAAAGATGATACTCTGCTTAGAGTTATTGGTGTGAATGTAATTCAATTCCTTTGTTAGGTTCATTCTCGGGTATTTCATTATTCTAATATAACTGCAAATGGGATTCTTTCCTAATTTCATCCTCCGTATATCTTCTTTCTCCTCATTTTGTTCTACCTTCTTCCTTTCCCTCTTCATTCTTCCTGGTTCTTACTCTTTTCTCCTCTTCCTCTTTTTTTCCCTCTTTTTCTTATTCTTCCCCCTCCTGTATCCTCTCCCTTTCTTTTCCTCCTCCTCTCCCTTCCTCCTCCTCTGCCACTTCTTCTTCTTCTTCTTCTTCTTCTTCTTCTTCTTCTTCTTCTTCTTCTTCTTCTTCTTCTTCTTCTTCTTCTTCTTCTTCTTCTTCTTCTTCTTCTTCTTCTTCTTTTCTTCCTCTTCCTCTTCCTCTTCCTCCTCCTCCTCTTTTTCTTGTTTTCTTTTTTTATTAGTTTTCCCTTTTCTTCTTTTCCTTCCCTCATCATTCTTCCTACTTGTCTTCTTCTTTTTTCTTTATCATTGTCATCATCATCATCATCATTACTGTGGTTTTAGGACCACACTCAGCAGTGCTTGAAACATACTCCTGAATTTCTGCTCAGTAATCTATACTGGCACTGCTTTGGGGACCATATGAAGTGCTGGGCTTGAACCCGAGTTTTCTGCATCCAAGGCCAGTAAATGACATAACATCTGTTCTATCTTCTTGGACCTTTCCTTGTTTATTTATAAATTGATGTCCAGAAAACTATAGCCTATGGTTATATCTTACTTATGACCTATTTTTGTAAATAAAGTGTCATTGATACAGAGAAATGTTCATTTATTTATGTATTTTTGTGGTTGTTTTGAACTGTGCACACACAATTGTACTTTATGGTGAAGCAAAACTTGCCACTTCACACTATGTCGCATTGGTTTATGTATATTTGGGGCTGATAATTTTTGTTTGTTTTTGTTCAGGACTTACTCCTGGCTCTATGTTCAGGGATCACTGTGGCAGGCCCGAGGGATGATATTTGGTGCTAGGAATCAAAGCTGGGTTGGCCAAATGCTAGGCAAGTGCCATACCTGCTGTATTATCTCTCCAGCCCCGGACTGTTATTTTTTTAAATTTTTTTATTAGTGAATCACTGTGAGGTACAGTTACAAACTTTTGAACTTTCATGTTTGTATTTCGTTTACATCCCTCCACCAGTGCCCATTCTCCTCTAGCAATGTTCCCAGTATCCCTCCCACCACCCCCACCCCCACCCCAACCCCCACCACCCCACTCTGCCTCTGTGGCAGGGCATTCCCTTTTGTTCTCTCTCCTGTTGGATGTTGTAGTTTGCAATAGAGGTATTGAGTGGCCATCATGTTCGGTCTATAGTCTACTTTTGGCACGCAGCTTTCAACCCGAGTGGGTCCTCCCAATAGTCTCTACTAGGTGTTCCCTTCTGATTACACAGGTGCTGGCTCTCTGAGGTTTCTCTGAGGTTGTGCCGGTGCTGGCTCTCTGAGGTTACACAGGGCTCGCTCTCTGAGGTTGCGCAGGGCTGGCTCTCTGAGGTTACTCAGGTGCTGGCTCTCGGAGGTTGCACAGGTGCTGGCTCTCGGAGGTTGCACAGGGTTGGCTCTCTGAGGTTACACAGGTGCTGGCTCTCGGAGGTTACACAGGGCTGACTCTCTGAGGTTACACAGGTGCTGGCTCTCTGAGGTTACTCAGGTGCTGGCTCTCTGAGGTTACACAGGTGCTGGCTCTCTGAGGTTACACAGGGCTGGCTCTCTGAGGTTACTCAGGTGCTGGCTCTCTGAGGTTACACAGGTGCTGGCTCTCTGAGGTTACACAGTGCTGGCTCTCTGAGGTTACTCAGGTGCTGAGTTCCACTCATTTAAAGTCATTCTGTGTCTTCTTATGTTTGCATTGCTTGAAAAACTTATGTTTAGCAAATGTAATGTTTATGCTTCTCATCTTCCTCTCATTTGTTTTTTCTCCACATTGAGGTCTTAGACTTCTACTTCCTGTTTCCTAGCACATAATTTTTAAAGCCACAATCGCCTGATTATTGGGGAGCTTTATGTCCTTGTGAGCATATGTGCATAATTAATTTTAATGCTATCAATATGTCACTGGACAGGAACGATAGCACAGAAAGGTAGGGCATTTGCCTTGCACGTGAGCGACCTGGGTTCGATTTCTCCGTCCCTCTTGAAGAGCCCAGCAAGCTACTGAGAGTATCCCGCCTGCACGACAGAGCCTAGCAAGCTACTCGTGGCATATTTGATGTGCCAAAAACTGTAACAACAAGTCTCACAATGGAGACGTTAATGGCGCCCGCTCGAACAACTCGATGAACAATGGGACGACAGTGCTACAGTGCTAATACATCATATCAATTACATAACCAGTCATAAAGACCTAGAAGGAAAGGTAGAAGGTTTTTTTCTCACCTACAATACAAGTTACACAGATTGTTAGAGCCATGAGCCAAAGGAAACCTATCTGCACTCCTATGTTCATTGCAGCACTATTAACAATAGCCAACATCTGCAAATAATCCAAATGTCTGAGAAAAAAATGACTGGTTAAAGAAACTATGGCATACATGCACAACAGAATAGTACTTAACCCTAAGAAAGATAAATTATGCAAGTTGCTGCTATTTAGATGGACACGGAGAGTATCATGCTGAATGAAATGAGATAGAGGCAGATGAAAGATTCACAATAATCTCTGTCATAAATGGGACATAAAGAAACTTCCTCAGTGAATAACAAATGCCCAAAGAAAAGAGAAATGAAGGATTACGGGTCTTCACAGAGAAAAAATGGGTACTGGGAGGAGGAAAACTGGAGACGTTGGTCCCTTTTATTGGACATTGGTTAAGGGTTTGGTGCTGGAATATATTACACCTGAAACTCAATAACAAATGTTTTTGTAACTTTGTACATCCTGGAGATTTTATAAAACATAAATTGGAAAAACAAAAAAAATTGAAAAGTTAGCAATGAGCTGAAAATAATCATTCTATGATCTTTAAGAGAAAACATTTAATATTAAAAAGATTACAAAATTACCTTTGTGAAGTTGGTTCCTAAGTATTTGGTAGTTATTTTTTACCATTGGACAAACTATTTTAATTAAGCACATACTACAATGTGCAGGCCACAGAAACTATGTTCTGAGTGTGCAACATGATAATTGTAGTTACAGCTATTTTTTTACTTTATGCAAAGTGCCATGTCCATGGTAACAGGTTATACACCTGTTCTGTTTTTTTAATGGGGTTTCCAGGCTACAGAGGTTAATCACAGGTACTGAGTGGCAGTCTTTTTGCTTTTTGGGGAGCTGGGGGCTATACCTGGCTGTGCTCAGGGCTTACTAGCTCTGCATTCAGGGATCAGGCCTGGCAGGTTCTGGGGGCCACATTTTGTGCCTGGGATAGAATCTCAGTCATTTCCATGCAACGCAAGGGCCTTATGTGCTATACTATCTCCCCAGCTCCGGTTTTGTATTTTCTTAAATATATTTGACCTCTTCTGATTTGTGTATATGTCACACACTAATATCTTTTTAAATGTATTTTATTTAAACATCATGATTTTCAAAGTCAGAATACAGTTGCTACAAGCTCTTGAGTCCAACAACAATCTTGAGTGACATTCTTTCCACCACTGTCTCCATTTTCTCAACCACCTCACAAACTTGCTCCCTTAGAAGACTCACAATAAATTTTTATATTGCTTATTACAACCAAATGGCTAAAGCAATTGGAAAATATACTTTAGTAAAAGAAAATTTGTAAAAATGTTATATCTCACCATGGGGCGGATAAGTATTTGAGGATTTACTAAGCTGTTTATTTCTACTTGAGTCTTCTGTCCTGTTTTTGTTTGTTAAGTTTAGTTGATGTCTCTGCTACTTTCTCATCTAATTTTGTGCACTTCTACTGGAATTTCAGTACTGTAGAGCTTGGAGATGTCCAGAAACTTCATGATACGCAGAACCAGGATGTGTCTGCACAGATTCATAGTGACGCTCTGGAGTTAGGCCTTAGGCTGTTGATGTGGCAGTAGCAGTGGGGTTGGGCGCAGTTGCCAGGGCTTCAGCAGGGTAGAGACTTGGCCCCTACCAACCTCCTGAGGGCATCCCAGAGTTTTCAACCGTGGGGGACCCTGTGTCTATGAATTTTAGCTGCTTGGCTTGCATCTTCTCATAGATTTAATTTGTGAGTCCGAAGAGCAGGACCAGTGGGTGAGTCGACATGGCAGTGGCTATGAGAGATGGGAATGACTGCTGGGGCATCTGGAAGTATGAGGGGTGGGGACGCTGCCCGTCACACTCCGAGAATACACCAGAGTTCTCAACTCAATCCAGGGAGTACCTGGAGTTTACACAGACTGGTGTCTCAGCAGAGATTACTAGTTGAGCTGTGGGTTTAGGGCCATAGACTGTTGCTATGGTGACATTGGGTATGTGTGCAGTTGCTGCTACTTCAGCAGAGCAGGAACTTGAAATGCCCTCCTCCTAGGGTGCACCAAAATTTTCAGCTGAGTAGGGACATATGGCCTCTGTGTCCATGAAGTTCAGCTGGGAAATTTAGTTTGTGAATCTGAAGAGTAGGGATAGTGGGTTAATATTTTTTGGTCTAGTGATCCCTTAACTAGTATGTAATATCCATCCCTATATTTCATTTGTTTCTTTAACTTGAAAATGCTATTTTCTCCTAAGTCAGTATGCTTTTTTTCTATAGGTTACCATTAGCCTGTTTGACTGATTTCCAACCGTTCATTGTGAGCATGAGTTTATCATGAGCATTTAGGTATGTCTCTTGTCAGTAATAGAGAGTCAGGTTTCATGACTAATCCATACTGCTGCTCAGTATTTTATGGGGAGAGTTCATTCTATTGACATTTAGAGATATTATTGAAATGGATGGTTTTGTTGCTATGGATATATGAGGAGTTTGGTTGCTTGTGCTGTTTCTCGCTTCTTTTTATTTATATGGCCCTTAAATGTTCTGTGAGAGCTGAATTAGATTCTAGATATACCTTCAGCTGGTATTTGTCTGAGTATTTGTGTGCCTCCTACCCTGTATGACAACATTGATAAGTAGGAGATTCTTGGTTGGAATTTCTTTTTACTCAATACTTTTTATATGTTAGTCCATTTTTGTATTGCTTATAGAATTTCACTGTTGAGATACACTATGAATCTATCATTTCCCCACCTCTACTTGTCATGTACTTTTTCTCTCATGCACCTTTAAGGAGTCTGCCTCTGTCTTTATTTCTTGTTCTCCTGGCATAAAATATTTCGGTGTTTTGTTTTCGTTTACTCTGGCACTCTTGGGGCCACTTGGACCAGTGATACAATCACTCTCTTCAGGTTCAGGAAATATCCACCAGTTATTTTTTTTTCTCCTAACCTTTTCCTTCTCCTATAATTTTTATGTTTTTGAGGTTGTTCTTCATGGTATTGTCAATAATATCCCTTATATTCTCTGTGTTTATTCTCACTCTCTTTATTACTTCCTCTTCTTTCTTGCTAGAATTTACTAAATCCTTTAGTGCACCAATTCGTTTTTTTCAGCTTCATCTAGACTGTTTCTAAGGCTTAATACTTATCCAATATTTCATTTACTTATGAAAAGATTATTTCATTTTTTTCCATTTAAACTCTCTTCATGTTTATTGATTCTCTGTTCACACGGAATTTTCAGGTAATGGAACATTGATAAGGTAGTTGTTCTAAAGACTGCTTCAAGAAAATTACAAAGGTCTGAAGTCAGTGGGGATCCTCCTGGAATTATGTAGCCCTATGTTGACACCTCTGAGTTCTTTTGGTTTTCCCATTATTGCAACTAGTACTTATGTACACTGGTGTTTACATCAACACTATACTCTCAAGCTGATGAAGGAATCTACAATTGTGTGGCAGAGCCTGGGACCTCTGCTACTATGAGGTGTGGATTTGGTCCCACCTTTGAATGCTGGTTAGTTTTGTGAATGGCCAGAACCTAGAGTGAGCCCTTGTGTATTTTCAACTGGACTATGAGTATGTGAGGCAGGTAGAATAGAGTTGTGCAGTTTGAGGATCCAGAAAGTGGAGGCTGTCCAATATAGAAGTTTGGGTGAAGCCAAAGTTTCTCTCTTGAACCTTTAAGTGACTGGAAAAAACTCACTTGCAGTTGTCTTTAGCTGAGGAGTTCAGGAAGCAAAGGAAGTCAGGTAAGGCATGACTGGCCATAACTATATCTTTATTTTATTTGGTTTCTATTTTTGGAAACCAAAATAGAATTGGTGTTTTTGTTTTTTGTTTTGGGGTCACAGTCATCTTTGCTCAGGGATTACCCCTGACTCTCTGATCACAGAGCACCTGGTGGCATTCCAGTGATCATAAGAGATGTCAGGGATCAATCTTGGATTGGCCACAAGGCAAGCACCCTGTCCACTGTACTATCAGTCTGGCCCATTCATTTGGTTTCAGTTCCACACAGCAATGTTCAGGGCTCAGTACTGGTTCCGTGCTCAGGCCTCACTTCTGGCAGGCTTGGGTGACCATATAGAGTGACTGGGTTTAAACTTCGGTCAGCTGTGTACAAGTTTCCAGTCTGTAACTATAATTTTAATACACTATTAGATTCAAGTAAAACTTTTCATAACTCCAGATGTAGGATAACATTAGTTTGTCCTTTTTCTCTGGTTACAGGGAGCTTAGGTTTATTGGGTTACACCATCACAGTGCTCCCAAGATACTCCCATTTCTCTGTGCTAATTGGAATATAGCTCTAAACATTTTATGTTTAAAATTGGTATGTCTTTTCTCCCTTGCCACAGGAAGCTTAAGTTTATTGGGTTACACCCATCACAGTGCTCCCAAGGCACTCCCATTCTTCTGTGTTTATCTTTTTTATGGATTAATTTTTAGTTATATTTATTAAATTGCTATAAATCTTATTGTAAGTCAGTTTGAAAGTAGGCAAGCAATAATTTAGAAATATGCTAAATAGGGATCAATTCTTCTAATATATGATAACTTCATGAATAAACAAAACAACCTCCTATGATAGAGATTAGACAAACTTATTATAAAATATTGCTCTCAGACATCATGAATAGCTTTAAATTAATAAAAATTTAAATTCTGAACACCTAGACAGTACCTGACACAGTGAAAATCATTTAACGCATTTTATAGCAAATATTTTTCTCTAAAAGTGCTTCCATTTTATTATTTTTAATTTTTTTAATTTTTATTGAATCACCATGTGGAAAGTTACAAAGCTTTCAGGCTTAAGTCTCAGTTATACAATGCTTGAACACCCTTCCCTTCATCAGTGCACATATTTCACCAACAAGAATCACAGTATACGTCCCCCCACAACCCCGCCACCCCAGCCCCCCACTCTGACTGTGTAGCTGATAAATTTCAATTTACTTTCTCTTTACTTTGATTACATTCAAGATTTCAACAAAAAACTCACTATTATTATTTGGAGTTCCCCCCTTCTCAAAGTCGGACCTACTGAAATTTGATAATTTGATAATTTGTTTTCCATTGCTGAGAATAAAGATATATGAGGTCATGCGACCGCAATAGTGGCCACGCAGTTTTAGATTTATGTATTTTAGTATTTTAGTAACTAATTCCAGAGAAATTTCTGCCAGAAGTTGCCTCATTGCAAGCTCGTACCTCTCTGCTACTTTATATTCCACATATGAGTGCAATCTTTCTATGTCTGTCTCTTTCTTTCTGACTCATTTCACTCAACATGATGCTTTCCATATTGATCCACTTATATGCAAATTTCATGACTTCATCTTTTCTAATAGCTGCATAGCATTCCATTGTGTAGATGTACCAAAGTTTCTTTAATCAGTCATCTTTTTTGGGCACTCCAGTTTGTTCCAGATTGTGGCTATTATAAAGAGTTCTGCAATGAACATAGAAATGCAGACGTCATTTCTACTATACCTTTTTGCCTCTCCGGGATGTATTCCTAGGAGTGGTATTTCCGGGTCAAATGGAAGCTCAATTTCTAATTTTTTGAGAATCGTCCATATTGTTTTCCAAAAGGGCTGAACCAGCCAGCATTCCCACCAGCAGTGAAGGAGAGTCCCTTTCTCCCATATTCACGCCGACACCGCTTGCTTTTGTTTTTTAGGATGTGGGCCAGTCTCTGTGGTGTGAGATGATGTGTCATTGTTGTTTTGATCTGCATATCCCTGATGATTAGTGATGTCGAGAATTTTTTCATGTGCCTCTCAGCCATTCGAATTTCTTCTTTGGAAAGTTTGTGTTCATTTCATCACCCCATTTTTTTTATTGTGTTGGCAGTTTTCTTCTTGTGGAGTTCAACCAGTGCATTGTATATCCTTGATATCGACCCTTTATCGGATGGGTACTGCATAAATATCCTTTTCCGTTTTGTACACTGTCTTTGTAGTTTGGTCACTGTTTTTTTTTTTTGAGATGCAGAAGCCTCTTAGTTTAAGATAGTCCCACTTATTTTTCTCTGTTTTCACTTGCTTGGCCAGTGGCATGCCATCTTTGAAGATACCATTGGCTTCAATGTCTTGGAGGGTTTTGCCGGCCTTGTCTTCAATGCACCTTAGATATTCTGGTCTGATGCTGAGGTCTTTAATCCATTTTGATCTGACTTTTTTACATGGTGAAAGATGGAGATCTAAGCCCATTTTTTTTGCATGTAGCTGTCCAGTTTTGGCAGCACAAATTGTTAAACATGCTTTCCTTGCTCCATTTAACATTTCTTGCTCCCTTATGAAAGATTAGATGATCATATATTTGAGGTGTGTGTCAGAGTATTCAACCCTGTTCCATTGGTCTGCAGCTCTGCCTTTGTTCCAGTACCATGCTTTTTTATTACTACCTGCTTTGTAGTAGAGTTTGAAGTTGGGGAGGTTGATTCCTTCCATTTTTTCCCCAAGAATTGCTTTAGCTATTTGTGGGGGGTTATTGTTCCATATGAATTTCAGGAGTGCTTGCTCCATTTCTTTGAAGAATGTCAAGGGTATCCTCATAGGGATCACATTGAATTTGTATAATGCTTTGGGGAATATTGCCATTTTGACAATATTAATTCCTCCAATCCATGAGCAAGGGATATCTTTCCATTTCCTCGTGTCCTCTTTCATTTCCTGAAGTAATGTTTTGTAGTTTTCTTTGTACAAGTCCTTTACCTCAGTTAAGCTGATTCCGAGGTACTTGGTCTTTTGAGGCAGAATTGTGAACGGGATTGCTTTTATCATGTCGCTTTATTCTCTCTCATTATTTGCATATAGGAAATCCCTGGACTTTTAGGTATTGATTTTATAGCCTGCAATTTTACTATACGAGTCTTTTGTTTCTAGGGGTATCTTGGTAGAGGTTTTAGGGTTTTCTAAGTATAGTATCATATCATCTCCGTATAGTGAGATCTTGATTTATTCCTTTCCTACCTGAATGCTCTTAATATTTATTTCTTGCATAATCGCTATTGCAAGTACTTCCAGTACTATATTGAACAGACATGTCTGTGTTTATCTTTAACCTTTTCTCTGTGCTCTGCTTCCCCTATCTGTTAATTACCTATATTTCAAAATCAGACTTTATTGACTTGTAAGGTCAGATACATCTAAGGAATCTGGATTTGTATTTGTAAGTGAAATATTGCCTTTTCTCTTCTCTTTATGTCCTTTTCATAGTTCCTTAAGAGCAATAACCTTTCTGTGTAGACATATGAATACAGTTAATGCTATACTTTTGTAAGTTGGGAGTTAATTGACTTCGAATAACGTTCAATTCTGGGCATCTGTTTCTTGACTTAAGCCTCAGTTGCCCTTAGTTCATAGCACTCCAAAAGCAGGATGGAGACGAGGGACTGGACAGACCCAGGGCAAGCTGTGAGCTACTCTGGCATCGAAACAGGCCTGGACATGCACCATAAAACTTAACTATAAGTTAAGAGCGTGGTCATGTATCTGTATTCCAAACTATGATGCCCAGAAGTAGAGAGAGAGTATGGGGGAAACTTTCTGCCAGGGAGACAGGAGAGGGTGGGAAAGGGGGTGTATACTGGGGAGATTGGTATTGGGGAATGTACACTGGTGGAGGGATAGTTGTTTGAACATTTTATGATTGTAACTCATAGTTTTACAAACATGAAAGCTTGTAACTGTATCACATGGTGACTCAATAATAAAAAATGAGCATGGTCATGGACAAATTATGTCATGATCCAAAGAGTAACAACTGTACAAGGACATTGCTTAAGATTAGAAAGGGCTCATCCGACCTGAGCACTGTAGTCTAAGATCTATAGAGAGATGTCTGCAGGAGAGCCACCCTATAAGCTTAATGTATCTCTTATTGTGTCCATACAAAATGGCTAATATTCATCATCATCATTATCATCATCATCATCATCATCACCATCATCATCATCATCATTATCATCATCTTCCCGTTGATCGTCGAATTTCTTGAGCGGTCTCAGTAATGTCTCCATTCGTCCAAACCCTGAAATTTTAGAAGCCTCTTTCTACTCATCCTTCCAACGAAGTCATACTGGAGGCTCTTTCAGGGTCAGGGGAATGAGACCCAGCTTGTTACTGGTTTGGGCATATTAATACACAATGGAGACCTCGCGAGGCTCTCCCATGTGGGCAGGAAACTCCCAGAAGTTTGCAGAAGTTTGCCAGGTTCTCCCAGAGGGAGAAGTAAGCTATAAGATATCGCACTTGATTTTGGGAGCTTGCTTTTAAGTCTCTGGATTCTGGCCATTGACAGGATTACATGGTGCTGGGGGCAGTCCCTGGGTGTGACCGCCTAGCTACTGGGGAATGGTGAATCTGGGCAACTAATATTATTAATATTATTAAGAAGTAAAATTAAGACGAATGTTCAAATGGTTGTTGGACTAAGGAAAAGAGAAATGAACCCCTAGACAGTATTTAGCCCTTAGGTGGGTCATCTTGCTGCATGAGAATTTGTCCTAGAAGAAGCTTCCCATGAGTGAAGGACTTTACATCTGTTGATTGTATGATCACACCTATGTGTATTTGCTAGCCCAAATCCTCATGATTTGGGAAATAACTAAGGCTGTAAGAGTTATTATGAGGAGGAGAATTGAGGGGAGTAGAGGAGGAATACGGGAGTGGGAGAGGAGGGAAGGAGGCAGAGGGAGATTATATTGGAATAAACTGCAACTGATCACCAACCAGCCTGGCCTTCATTTCCTCTTTCGTCTGCCCATTGCCATAAGCCTTCTGGGGTGTGGGAAGCAGCCAGAGACCACTGAACACAGGTGGCAAGAGAGCTCCAGGGCTTCGAATTAATTTTTTGAATACATATCCAGAGATTATTTCTCTTGTCTGTTTTTAGATGAGATGAACTGTGTATGGAAAATATAAAGAATATGTATCTTTAAAATAAATTATAGTCAAAATCATAAAAATTTATGAAAAATAATCTCCCTGAGCATCAATGGCTTAAACTCAAAAACAAACAAAAATTATAAAAATTAAGAGGAAAGTTGTGTTATATAGGATCAGTTCTGAATAGCTTTAAATGAATTCATCATTTCCTTAAATAACTATTGAATACTAATCATGCTGGAACAATGCTAAACTGATGATTTCTCTATTATTTTGTTCTTTGTTGTTATTGTTTTCATTAAAGGGATATAAGTAGAAATGAACTTAGGTTCTGAAATATTTTAGAGTTTAATTTGAGTTGACATATTTAAAGCATTGATATGGCATATTGAGATTTACATATTAGAGCATATCTTTCTATTTATTTTCATTGGTCTGCAATATTATGGAATTTAAGGGGACAAAATTCATACCTCTATGTTCAATATTTATTATACCTGCCATCAAATATTCCCATCACCAAAAAGACTCATCTGCTGACTCCTCCCACTCAGTCTTTTTTCTTGCTGGCAACCACCATAGCTTTTACTGTTAAAAGCCTTAGTTACTGGGTTGGAGACTATGTTTTGTGTTGATAATATTGTTTCTTGTGCTGCCTTTATAGTGTCTATGTGCCAGGCACTCTGCTATGCATTACTGTGGTCTAGGGAGAATTTTGTGTATCAATGGAAATGAATTATCCAATTAATATCCATATGTACCCTTTATAGCGTCTAGTCTTACTTGATTAGCTTCTTTTGATTTTCACTAGTAAATTGGAGATAACTGAAAACAGTGAAAAATAATTCTTGTCTGTAGACAATGATGTTTGCCTACAGACAAGCAAATCAAACTTTGAGGTGTAGTGGCAATCTTCTGCTGTGGAAAAAGTTCTTTTCCAAATTGACATTCATTTCAATATTTTGTTTTATTAAAAATTAATTAATTTTTCTTTTTGTCCAGGATGATTTATTACATTCAATATTCCAACACCAATCCCACCACCATTGCACTTTCTCAATATCATTATTTCCAATTTTCCAAAGAACCCCTCAAACCTGCCCTTATAGAAGGTCCTGAATAATTTATTTTATATTGCTTTTTATAAAGAATTCACTAAAAATGGTCAAAAACGTTTCATTAGATGAAAGTGTGTGAATATTTTTGTATATCACCATGGAACCATTAAGCCCTTGGAGAAGAGATTACTAACATGTTATTACACATACACACACAAAACTCGTCTGTATGTATATATTTTCTTAATCAAGATTGATTGCCTTCTGCTACACATCCCATTCAATATGGTGTGCTACTCCTGGTTTATCAGTGGTGTAGAGCTTGAGATGTCATTTGAGGAATTAAGACATTTCAAATGGGATGATATATCTGGAGATAAAAATTTTAACTGAGTGATAATTTTGGGTACCCTGGATGAGAGTCTGCCGCGAGGTCTGGAAGCATCTTTGCAATTTTTTGTCTATTTAGAGGCTTATTTATGAGTCTCTGTATCATGACCAGTTAATGAACTTATTTGGCTCCAGAGTCAGCTCATGAGCATGGTTGCCAAGGCTTCTGGAACCACAGGGATATGGGGGGAGGTAGCCCATCCCTGGATCCATGAGAGCCTAGAGATTTCAGTCATAAAACCCAAAAACTAGAGCAGTGGAGTCTGGCCATGAACATGGTGATGTTTGTGGAGTGTGGAAAATTTTCGCTGCTGAGACTCTTGTTGGGTAGGCTCCCCAGCTCCCCCTCCAGTCAATATTGTTGATCTATAAATAATTCTGTGTCTGATTCTTTTTAAAATTTATTTTAACACTTAACCAATTTCCTTATCAGTGAATTAAACAAAATCATTGACTTTGTATTTATGTTAGTATTGTCATAATTTTCCCATTTAAAAATTTATCTTTCTTTGGGAGTGATATTTTGGGTCACATCTGTTTGGATTCAATGGATCATATTTGGTTCTGGGTATTGAACTGAAGTCATCTGTGTGCAATGCAATACTATCTGTCTGACCTCAGATATTATCTTAATTTTTTATTATTTATTTACTTTTTATTTTTTAAATTTGATTGAAACGCCTTTGTAAGAACAGAACTAGGCCAGAGTGATAGTAGAGCAGTAAGGGCATTTTCCTTGAATGCTATCGACCTGGGCTGGATCAATAGTACAGCGGGTAGGGCGTTTGCCTTGCATGTGGCCAACCCGGGTTTGATTCTTCTGCCCCTCTTGGAGAGCCCGGCAAGCTACTGAGAGTGAGAGTATCCTGCCCTCATGGGAGAGCCTAGCAAGCTACTCTGGTGTATTTGATACACCCAAAACAGTAACAACAAGTCTCACAATGGAGGTGTTACTGTACCCGCTCGAGCAAATCAATGAGTAACAGTATGAGAGTGATAGTGATTTTTAAGAATTTTATTGAATCGCCATGAGATAGTTACAAGCTTTCATGTTTGGGTTACAACCACACAATGATTAAACACCCATCCCTCCACCAGGGCACATTCTCCACCACCAATATCCCCGGTATACCCCCCCTTTCCCACCCTCCCTCTGCCTGCATGACAGACAATATTCCTCATACTCTCTCTCTACTTTTGGGCACTATGGCTTGCAACACAGACACTGAGAGGTCATCATGTTTAGTCCTTTATCTACTTGCGGCACACATTTCCCATCCCGACTGATTCCTCCAGCCATCATTTTCTTAGTGATCCCTTCTCCATTCTAGCTACCTTCTCCCGTCCTGTAACATGGGACTGACACCCAAGGACAGTAGATACAAGGGCTATGAGGATTGCCCCATAGCAGATATTATCTTTCAAACATGGTGATTTTGACAAAAGACTTTTTATCATGGAACTTACATTCTAGTGAGATTAAAAACAAAAAGTATAAGTGTTTATTATACAATGTATTGATAAATGGTAAGGAGAAAAATATAGCAGGGAAATAATGTAGGATGTAGATGTAGGAGGATATGTCAGTGCTGCAATTAAATAGGAGGATGAGAGGAAAGTCTTAATGAGAGAGTTCCCCGTGATTTACTTAAAGTAACAAAGTTTTGGATATTCAAAAATATCCAGAGTCTCTTGCCCGCACGCCTGGCTGTCTTCCCTGGGGCCCCTCGGAGGGGATGGGCTCCAGCTTCCCTCCCCACCCCAAGCAGAGCTCCCAGTGGCCGAAGACCACAGGAATCTAGCTACAGCCATGCCAGAAGCACCTCTCCACACGTTCGGACAGGCCTCACGAATGAAGGTACTGGCAGAGGAACCCACGTGTGTGTAATCCCATCAACGGCCAACATCCAGAGACTGAAAAGCAAGCTCTCAGAAGATGATATCTTGTAGCCTACTTCTCCCTCTGAGGGAAACTGGCAAGCTTCAGAGAGTTTCCTGCCCACATGGGACAGCCTTGCAAGCTTCCCATGGTGTATTCATATGCTAAATCCATTAACAAGCTGGATCTCATTCCCCTGACCCTGAAAGAGCCTCCAGTGGGACATCATTGGGACGGCCAAGTGAAAAGAGACTTCTAAGATCTCAGGGAAAGGACGAATGGAGAGGTTACTGAGCCCGCTCGAGAAATCGATGATTAACGGGATGTTGTGATCGTGATTGTTAACATGGTTTTGACTTTGGATAATATCAAGGCATCAAAATTTTGTTCCGGAATTAATCACATTTATTGTCAACTTATTTCTACTGTACAATTGTACTTCTCTTCATGGAGAGATGAGTATTAATTTTTCTCTTTCTTGTACTTCAACCTTATTCCTCTCATTCTGACCTAACTGGAATTGGTAGCATACATTCAATGATTATCTTAGTATCATCATCTTTTCAGAGAGTTTTCAGAAGTATATTTTGGAGTTAGGAAAATTTCTGTTCATGCCTGAATATTTTTTTACTGAAATAATGGCTTATCTCCCAATAAAAATGTATTAATGGTAAAGAATTCTCTGAATTGGCTTGACTCCATCCATCCCCCATCTTAGGAAACTGAGGAAGTGAAGCCTTAGTCTGTGGCCATTCTTTTCACTAGGGTAATGAGTTTGTCCACACGGCTACGATTCCCCCATCCTATGAAGCTTGTGACTGCTAAGTGGCTGCATACTTCTTCATCTCTCCATAATTAACCACGAGCATACAAAAATATCCTAACTGTAGTTAGATAGCACCGCACAACACACAATAAATAACTCCAGACTGCAAAAGTCACAATGGGAAGGTAATGCAGAACTCCATCAGACAATGGGAAAGCAATGCAGAACTCCATTATGGTGCAAATGGTAGCCCACAAAATTTAACCAGTAATAATGAGCTACATAATCTTTCTGATAAGGAATTTAGAGAGAAAATTTTGAGGACATTTAAGAAGCTCAAAGAAAAAATGTATGCACAAAAATTTGTAAGTCCGTAACTGTACCTCACAGTGATTCATTATAAATAAATAAATAAATAAATAAAAAAGAAACAATTAAACAGACTGCCAATAAAACACAGGAGTATATCAGAGCAGAAACAAAGATACTACAAACAAATGACAGAATTGAACAACTTGCTAGTGAAATAAAAAAACTAATTTGAAGACCTCAGCATCAGAGTAACAGCTGCTGAAGTCAGAGTCAGTGAGCTCCAATATGAGGCGCAGAGATAGTACCTCAGATCAGTGGAATTTGCTTAAATATCCTGAGACAGGTACTCAGGTATATGATCAGTTAATATACAATAAAGGATCAAAAAATATGAAGTGAAGCAGAAAAGCCTTTTCAAGTGGTGTAGCAAAAACTGGTGAGCTACCTTTAAAAAAGCAACCAACCAAACAAAAACCCTCAGAACTCTTTCTAATGATATGCACAAAAGTTGAATCAAAATGGATTAAAGGCCTTAATATAATATATGAATCAATAAGGTACATAGAGGAAAACATAAAACTCTCCATGACATTGACGATAAAGGCATCTTCAAGGACCATATGCCACTGATCAAGCAGGTGGAAGCAAAGATAAGCAAATGGGACTACATTCAACCAAGAAGCTCTTTCACCTCATAGGAAATGATGAATAGGATACAAAGACAGTGCACGGGTTGGGAAAAATTATTTACCCAACATTATTCTGAAAAAGGATTAATATCAAAGAAATCTGAGGCACTGATAGACCTTTACAAGAAAAAAAATGCAACCCCATCAAAAAATGAGAAGAGATGAGCAGAAGTTTCCTCAAAGGAGAGATACAAATGGCCAAAAGACACAAGTGCTCTATATCTCTAAACATTAGAGAGATGCATATTGGAACAATGATGTCATCTCACACCAGAAAGACTGTCACACAGAAAAAAGAACAAGAACAACCAGTGTTAGCGTGAATGTGGGGAGAAAGGGACACTCATTCATTCCTGTTGGGAATACCAACTTTTCAGGGAAACAATATGGATATTCCTAAAAAAAACCCTAGAAATTGAACTTCCATATGACCCAGAAATATAACTTCTGGGAGTATACACTTAGGGGCCCCAAAACACAATGTAGAGCAGTCATCTGCGCTCCTTTGTTAGTTGCAGCACTATCCACAATTGCCAGAATCTGGAAAAAATCAAAGTGCCCCAAATAGATGACTGAATAAAGAAACCATGGTACATATACAAAGTGGAATATTATGAAACCATTAAAAATGAAATAATCAAATTTGCTTTTCTCAGGATAGATATGGAGACTATCATGCTGAGTGAAATGAGTCAGAGGGAGAGGAACAGACATTGAATGATCACACTCATTTGTGGAATATAAAAATAACACAGTATGAGAATAAAACCCAATCACAATGTAAACAAGGATCAAGAAAATTGGTCCATGGTGAGAAGCTTGCGATATAGTGGTGGGAGGGAGGAGTGCAATTAGGACAGCAAGGGACCACTATGACAATGATAGCTGAAAATTATCACTTTGGACAAGAACGAAGTATTGAAAGGAGGTAAAGTGATATTCATGGTACTCTTTCAGTAACGGTACTTCAAACCATAGTGCCTAAAGGGAAAATAGGAAAGAGACACAGAGAGAGAAAGTGAGAGAGAGAAAGAGAAGTATCTGCCAGAGAGGCGTTTGCCCATTAGAATGTGGGCAGGGTGAAGGGACAGGAGGGAGACTGGGGACATTGGTGTTGGGATATGTACACTGGTGAAGGGATGCATATTGGAACACTGTAAAACAGAAACTCAATAGTGAATTGTAACTGTGTATGTCACAGAGGTTCAATAAAAAGAATTAACCATACCTCATACTCAACATGAATTGGCTTCTTACAAATATGAGTCAACATCTGGCCTTTAAGAGAGTTTCACGCCCTGAAGTCACCACTTTCCCAAGGGTCTTTTTTTAAATTTATTTTATTGAATCACCATGTGGAAAGTTACAAAGTTCTCAGGCTTATGTCTCAGTTATACAATGCTCAAACACCCATCCTTTCACCAGTGCCCATATTCCACCACCAAAAAAAGAAGAAAAAAAACCACCAGTATACCTCCCATTCCTCCCAACACCCCCCCAGCATAACTGATAAATTTCACTTCCTTTTCTCTTTACCTTGATTACATTCCACATTTCAACACAAAACTCACTATTGTTGTTGGAGTTTCAACACAGAAATCACTATTCTTGTTGGAGTTTATCACCCAAGAATACAGCCCTATTGACAAGGAAACACTTGATAATTAGTTTTCCACTGATGAGAATGAAGACATAAAGTCGAGCGGCCGATCTAGGATTTCTGTATTTCTGTATTTTAGTAATTAAGTCCAGGGAGATTTAAGTTGGAAATTGCATCATTTCCCTTCCTGGAGCAGCATGGAGCAAAAGCTTAGTTCACAGTCTGGAGACATGGCTGCAAGCACTCGCTGGGACCCCAAGTAATATAGCTGGCTCTGGATCCTGGTCGTTCAGCAGCAAAGCGGCTGTGCAAAGGCATGGCCACCTGGGTTGAATCTCAGCGGAGCTCGAGCTGGCACTGGCCCCAGCCGGAGACTGCCCAAGCATCCTGCTGCTTCAAGTTCAAAACACATTTTTTTTTCCCGCACCACCAAGTTCATACCTGTTTAAAAGTTCCATAATATGGCGGATGCCACACCACTTCCTCCCGGAGGGAAGAAAAACCAAGGAAGAAGAATATTTCCCCCCATAACCAGCATGGGGCAAAAGCTTAGTTCACAGTCTGGAGACATGGCTGCAAGCACTCGCTGGGACCCCAAGTAATATAGCTTGCTCTGGATTCTGGTCGTTCAGCAGCAAAGCAGTTGTGCAAAGGCATGGCCACCAGGGTCAAATCTCAGCGGAGCTCAAGCCAGCACCAGCCCCAGCCCGAGGGTCTTTCCCAAGGGTCTTTCCCCATAGCTCAGAGCCCGATAAGATGTCAGAATCTGTTAGAGTATAAAAGTTGGTGACCTGTTGGCGAGCTAGTTATCTCTAAATGTGCAGTTATCCTCCTAGTGCCTTGGTTTATATTACACTTTGTGGGAAAATATTGTGTTTTGAGCTACAGTCAGTCACATAATTTCTTAAATAGCACCCAAAGAAAAATTTTATTGAGTTCCTACAACTTTCTTTAAGAACTAAGGACAATGCCTGCCTCATGAGCTGGGGGAGAAGGCAGCTGGAATAGAGAAGGGATCATTATGTCAATGATAGTTGGAGGATTGTTCTGGATGGGAGATGTGTGCTGAAAGTAGGTAAAGGACCTAACGTGATAGCCTCTCAGTATCTGTATTGCAAACCATAATGCCCAAAAGTATAGAGAGAGTATGGGGGAAATTGTCTGCCATAGAGACAGGGGGAGCATTGGGATAGGGGTGGTACTGGGGATATTGGTGCTGGAAAATGTGCACTAGTGGACGGATCGGTGTTGGATCATTGTATGACTGAAACTCAAACATAAAAGCTTTTTAACTGTATCTCACAGTGACTCAATAAAAAAGGAAAATGCAATAAAGTGATTGTATAATAATATAAAAAAAGAACAATTATGGTTTTATTTGTATTTTGACCAAATCTTCATTCTTTTTGAGTCTCTTTTCCTATGGAGGGCAAAGTCCTTCTGGTGGAAGAGAGGGGTGGCCCCTTTAAGCTTGCAGCCATAGTAGCAGGACTCATGGCAACATGTATGATGATGTCACAGTCACATACCTTTGGGTGCCATGGTGAGGTGGGTGACCACAGCCTTAAGCCTCAAAGGTCAGTGAGGCTTCCTGGATGGGGCAGTATCCTCAGAGACATGGAAGAAATCAGCACATCTTGAGAAGACTGGAGCCCTCAAACATCTCTGATGACACAGGTGCAGATGTCTGCTGAGGACTCTTATATATGTGTGTAGAAGGAATTATAAGAATAGCAAGGAAGAAGTAGCTTTAGAGTTTGGCTGGCTGTGGAGTCAGGATGCAGAGATACCTAATGAGGGAGGAAAGAAGCAGAAGTCCCCAGGTCTAGTCTAGGCAGTGAGAAAGGGAAGGATGGAAGTGGTGGTCTGGTGTGTGTGAGGAAAGAAAGCAGGGCTGGTCTTAGGTTCTATACAGTCTCAGGAGTCCGTTATACTGCTTCTTCCCTTCTCGGGAACTGAGCCCAACATTCTATTCTCCTTGCTTTTTCCTCCATCCTCCTCATTTCCCTCTGAATCTTTCAGTGTCCCATAAATTTATGAAAGCAAAGGTGGGAAGAGGTTCTGCTAATTCTGAGGGTGCAGTTTTTTATAGAATGAACCTGACTTGTTGGGAATCTCTTTATTATAGATTTTATTCATTCGTGAGAGGAAATGTTTATCATGTTTGGAGATGAATCAGCCCATTATACATCCAGGAATTGAAAGATGTATTGTTTTCCCAAAAGGAAACAGTACTACATGAAATAAACTTAATGCTGTAGCCAAAATGGCACTGATCCCAACACAATGAGAAATCCTTGGAACCGTAGCAGATTAACTCCATTCAAATGACTTTGAAAAGGCATATTCCATTTTTTAAAATGGAAGCTGAATTGGATCTGAGTCAAGAATTAGATAATAAATGTGCCTCACTTTTGGAAAATAAATGGACATATGTTTTTAGGTTACAGAAGAAGTTTATGGATTTAGAATTCAAACTAAACCAAGCAAAAGAATAACTGAAAAGCAAATGTATGCCTTGGACAGATTCAAGATCTAACACAATATTTCCCCCTTGTTTTAGAAAGCATGCATTGAATGCCACAGGACCCCTGTCATTAGAGTGATTTTCCACCCTGTATTCACTATTATAGTTTTGGCATTGAAAGGTGCTACAATTGAAACATGTTATTCTGAGACTGGAGATTTGGAAGAAAATCTTAAAGGCCATACAGACTCAGTTCAGGATATTTCATTTGACCAAAATTGGAGATTACTTGCCTCTTGTTCTACAGATATGGCCATCAAAGTGTGGGATTTTCAGAGTTTTCTGCACTAGAACCATCCACGATCATGATCACAATATTTCCTCAGTGGTCATTATACCCAGTGGAGGTTAAATAGTGTGTGTCTCCCTATTTCCTTTAGATACAACCTTTAAGATGTGGGATATACACACTGGCTACTCCATGAAGACATTCACAGGCCACACAAAGTGCATACGTATAGTGTGACCAAATCAGGATGACATGCTGATAGCAAGCTGTTCCCATGACCATATTGTGTCTGCATGGGTCATAGCAACCATGCAGTATAAGAGTGAGCTTTGGGACCATCAGCATGTTATGGAATAAATTTACTGGACCTCAGAAAGCACATATCCTTACATTATGGAAACAATGTGTATTGATACGGAAAAAGTGACTAGCCTGGATCTTATCACATCATGGTTAACCCATTGGGCTCTGATGAAATCAAAATGTCCTCACAGATAAATTATTCTGGGTGCAGACTGAGTTTCTTAAATATTACACTCAAAATATTTATTTACATACTTTGTATAGAAGTACAGTAGGCTGTAACTACCTGAGTTGCAAAGAGTGGGAAAACAGGTCCTTAGTAAGACACTTACACTGGTGGAGGGGGTGGGGAGAGGTGTGATAGTTCAGGGAATAGATCACTATGACAGAAACAGAGGTCCTGATATGAGGTAGAGTGACATCCATTCTGTTACCCTATCAGCAACAGTATGAGAAACAACAATGCATAAAATAGAGGAGAGAGGGAAAGGAAAAGAAAACACTGCTTATCGTAGAGGCAGACTGGGGGACAGAAGACAAAGTGGATATTGGTGATGGGATTGCTGATGGAAAATTGTATGCCTAAGGCTCAACTCAATAGCTTTTAAAATTTCTAATTCATGGTTATTCAATAAGAATAATTTTTAAATGTTGAAAAAAATTAAAACCTGGGATGCTTTGGTTATACCAGTTCTACAAAGGTAGTCATTAAATTAATTGAATTAGAGCACTAAACCCAACGGTTTAAAGTGTTTTTATGTTGAATTATTAATTTCTATTTTCCTTCTGCTCTCTATTTGTGCCTGACTGATGTCTCACATAGTGAAGTGGTGGATAGAAGGACATTTTCTGAAATGTATATCTGTTTAACCTCACTTAATTTCATTTATAAATCATTAAGGATGTTAGATAATAAGGCTGCAATTCAAAAATCTTGGCAGGAGTGCCATAGAGATAGTACAGCAGGTAGGAAGTCTTGCTTTGCACATGGCTTACACAGGATCCATTCTATGGCAACCCATATTGCTATCCCAGCACTACAAGGAATAATTACTGAGGGAAAAGTCAGAAGTAAGTATAGAGCACTATTCAGTGTGGCCCAAAATTAAACAATAAAACAAAACAAAAGCAAAATATACTGGACCATCTGTGTTACTATTCGGTATTGTACATTGGAATTTTTGTCATGGCATATTTTCCAAAACAGTAGGAAACATTTGTTTTGGAAGACTATAAAGAAAAGGCCCAGTCGCATATTTTTTGTGAGAAAGTGACTAAATATCTCAGATACTAATAGCAAATCATTTTCCATAGTAGATATACTTCTGCTTATGTTCTCCTTTCATTAGAATCTATAGTAACATGACTTCCAAGATGAATTTAATCTTACATTGAGGGTATCAAGGTATAAAATACTCTTTGTTGTTGATGACATATAGAGCATGCAATGTACAATTTAGAATGACAAATATTGATAAAGTTATGTCTTTTTTTAAGGAAATGTAGAAATGTGAGCTTGATTTTTCAACTGAATCTAAGAACAGCTTGAACTGTGTTTACAAGTTAAAAAAGGCATTGTTTAATAAAGTACACATAAAAATGTACTGTGTTTTCTCCTTTTTTGGTAAAAATTGTTGCAAATACTTAGGTCTATCTGTAAATGGGTAAGCCTATGTACATTATCACATACTCATATACACATACACCACATATATACTCAACAGCATTTCTTTGGATACTGTATTTTTGGTAAAGTGCTAAGGCATATAAGAAGAGTAAATCTTGTGGATTACTGTGCTTTAGAAAAAAATAATTTCTCAAGATGCACTGAAGCATGTTAGATAAAGGCATTAAATATAGTAATTAATCCCACTCCTCTTACCAAAAATTGACTTGGATGAGATCATAAAGCAAGAGGACAGAAATACTAAGCCATTAATTATCATTCAAGTATCCTTAATCACTTCCTGTTGATCTGATCTATAATATCTAGCATAAACACATTTAATTACTGTTTGTGATAGCTCATTTAAAATATATATCAGAACATATTTTACAAATAGCATAAACATCTAGGTTTGTTATTTTTTTATGAATTGTACTTTTGTCACTAAGTAATGACTTTCTTCTCTCTGATAATATTTGATTTAAAAAGTTGCCTAATATTAAAATATTTTTAAAAAGAAAAGGAAAAATCATTTTTCCCATCCTAAGCGGATTGAAAACTACTTTTGACTGGGAAATTTTTTCAGCTAAAGGAAAACTACTTTTGTTTCTCTTGCCCTCTAATTTGGCTGTTCAGCAGTTGACAGATCCCTTATATTGTGATTCAGAGTTTCTAAAAGTAGGTCTGTAAGGATCTCTTAATCTATAACTTTTGGTAAAATGTTCTATTGTCGATTATTAATAAATTGTTTCATTGTTTGCTAGCCAACAGTGTTTCATTGTTGTTGTTCAACCACACCCAGTAGTGCACAGGATATGCTCTCAGTTCTGTGCTCAGGGAGTGGCTCCTGATGCCACTTTTGGAACCATGTGCAGTGCCAAGAATTCAACCCTGCCCACATGAAAGGAAAGTGCTTTACTAACTAGCTTCAGAACCCTAAGAACAGGTGGCTTCTTTTTTCAAAAAGATGTGATTTGAAATGTCGATACAAATGAAATCACAAAGGCAGTTTAACAAAGACATAATTTTTTAAATTTTTAATTGAATCACAGTGATATACACATTTATGAAGTTGTTCATGATTGGATTTCAGTCATATAATGTTCCAACAACCATACTTTTACCAGTGTATTTTTCCGCTACCAATGGTCCCAGTTTCCCTCGCGCTCCCGTCCCCTCCCCCTTCTGCCACTATGGCAGGCACTTTTCTTCTCTCTCTCTCTCTCTCTCTCTCTCTCTCTCTCTCTCTCTCTCTTTTATTCCTTCTGGGCCTTATGCTTTGCAATACAGATAATGAAAGGTTATCAGGCATATCCCTTTACTTACTTTTACCACTCAGTTCCTATCCAAAATGATCATTTCCAATTAAATGTGTATTGCATTTCATTTGCTTGTGTAATAGTGATTTTTAAAATATACCTTTTAGTATTTAATGGACATTTGGTTCCTTAAATAGGCAACCTATTTGAGTTGTGTCCTGTACATATATACACACAGAGATAAGGCCATATGTTTATCAGACAGACATAAAGTCTAGTTTGTGTCTTTATGTTTGTTTTTAATAATTTCTGTGAAATGGCTTTGTTTTGGAAACTTTTAAGATTCAAGGGTTTTTTTGTGGAAGAAGTCACAGCTTTAGCTATTTTTTTAAACATAGTAGAATAATTTTTAGGACAATATATTGACTTATAATCCTGATCACATCAACATGTCTTTTTTTGTTTCCCTTTAGTTGTTTTTACAAAATATTTTTACAAACATTTTGAAAATTTCTTTGTTCTTATCTGTTTCTATGTCCTGTTTTACTTTAATACATAAGCACATCAAAATGGTGCATCTTGGTATTTGTTTGTACCTATATAAATGCCTTACATTTCAATGCATTTTTAGCATGTAATGAGGAAAATGGTGTTTGGGTAAGCCACGACATATAGAAATCTGTGATATAGATATGAACATATGTGGGAGAAAATTGTACTGATTTTGGAAAAACAAAACCATGGTCCACAGAATTTTTTCTTCTGAAGTGTACTGTGACTTTTTTCACCTAGGAGTAAGAAACTGTTACTGTAACCTCAGTAAAATGTTATCTTTATGTGGGGAATTTTCACAGCCTGCTGCCTTATTCAGCTCTCAGATTTGTAGTATGCAATTCACAAACATTATTTCAACACCATATCCTCCACCAAAGTGTCCCCATTGAGGGAGGATCTGAATAGATTTTCAGGGAGTGACACTCTTGCAGCAGGTCTGGGGTTGGAGCATCACGTGCATGAAAATATATTCTTAATGTTATTATATCATGGTATCTAAAATTAAAAAGTAAAACAGCTCATGAGCTAACTAGAATATAATCATTTACTCTCAGTTATAATTAATGAAAAGATTCAACACCATTTTTCTAAGCAGACCTATCTTTTTAATTATTAAAATCCCCTTAGTAATAGGAACAGAGCCAAGGTTTGATAAAATTCTCAGTGTTCTGACAGGTTTTGGGGAATAAGAAAGGGACATGGTGGGGTATAGGCTCGGAAATAGTAGGAGCACTACCATTGGATGTTACATGAGTCAGGGGATCTATCCAGTTTTCCAGTTCTGTTCTTCAGAGCCTATGTAACAAAGGTATTCTGGAATCCTTGCCATGAGCCCAGAAGTCCCAACAAGAATCATTTTCCAAACAAAGTGGATATAACAAGCAAATTGCACCCAAATGCTGAAGAGTTAGACCTTGACAAAGGACCCCTACAAAGCTACCTTGCTGCCTTGTAGTTTTTTAACCTATCGTGATGTTTCCTCAAACTCATTAAAATCAATTTTGAAGAGACATTTTTCTATTACTGCATAGTTTTGCTTTTCTCAGATATGCATATTTATTAATTTCCAGGAAGAAAAGGAAACAGTAGTCCAACCCTTAATGAAATCCCAGTTAGTTCCCATTTGTGGGGTTGCTACTGCATAATTTTTAAGTATCAAATCTTTCCCAAACACTTTATAAATAGACAGTACCTAACTTATATCCTCCTCTTAACTCTGCTCTATGAAGCCCCTTCTCTTGACCTACTGGCAACTGAAGAATAACAGTGCTTAAGTCAAGAGATTCCTAGGAAGCCTGCTTCATGAGCAGAGGGGAGAAGGCAGATGGAAAAGAGAAGATTTCACTAAGAAAATGATGGCTGGAGGAATCAGTCAGAATGGGAGATGTGTGCCAAACATAGTTAATAGAACAAACATGATGAACTCTCAGTGTCTATGTTGCTAGCCATAATGCCCAAAAGTACAGAGAGAGTATGGGGAATATTGTCTGCCATGATAGCAGGGGAGGATGGGAAAGGGGGAGTATACCGGGGATATTGGTGGTGGAGAATGAGCACTGGTGGAGGAATGGGTGTTTGATCATTGTGTGATTGTAACCCAAACATGAAAGCTTGTAGCTATCTCAAGGTGATTCAATAAAATTTTTTTAAAAAGAGATTCCAACGGTCCTGCCTGAGCTCAAGGTGATCTACGATAGCTTTATACTATACTAATAGGTATACCTTTGAGTGAGGATAGCTTGATTAGAGGTGTGATATGAAGTTATGTAGTCTTCTTAAACAACACTCCTATTTTTATATTGATAAATCAAGCAATAATTCCAAATTTGTAATTATTCTTACTGCCTGTCCAACCATCCTTTATTCCAGTTTCTCTGTTGTACAAATGCCACATTCAAGATACTATAATAACAATTTAAGATACAATAATCTAGCTTAAAACAATTATTTGCTTGAATGAGAGAGAAGTCATATTTTGTGACTTTGTTGTGTCCTTTACACACAATTCAATAATGTTTCAAACCCTCCCAATAATCTGAGAAGTATAAATGATGCTTGTAGGATAACATTGGGTTTGTCCTTTTAGCCTTGCTGCAGGGAACTTAGTTTAGCTTAAAGCAATGTCCTTTCTGTACGGACACAGGAAGACAGTTAATATTATGCTTTGTAACTTGGAAGCTGATTGACTTCAATAATATTTACTCCTTGCATCTGCTTTCTAAACTCAGTTGCCCTTAGTTCTTAGTACCCCAAAAGCATGGTCCCGACGAGGGACGGAATGGATCCAGTGCAAGCTGTGAGCTACCCTGGCATAAAAATGGGCCAGGCCAAAGTGCCAAAATACTCAACTATAAGTTGAGAACATGGTCATAGTGGTGTCATGATACAAAAGTAACAAGACTAGGACCCTGCTTGGATTAGGAAGACTAACCTTGCCTGAAGACTGTGGTCTGGAATATATAGTGAATGTCCTCAGGAAGAACCAAACTTTAAGTTTGATATATCTCTTACTGTGCTCATACAGAATGACATTGCTAGAAATATTAGAAGTACATTTACTGTAACTATTTAAGTGGATTACTAGCTGAGAAAAGAAGTGACACACCCTGGATGGGATCCGCCCTTGAGTAGATCTCCTAGTAATCTGGAGTACTCTTTTTAGATAAGATTTTGTTAATCTCCTGGAGGAGTGATCTTACCCCTCTTTGTTGATTTGTTAATGTTCAACGCATCTTTGTGTCACCAGCCTATGTGATTGCTATATAAACTAAGACTATAAGAGAAGTAGAGGAGAAGACACAGAAGTGGAGTGAGAAGACACAGAAGAATAGAGAAGACACAGAAGCAAAAGAGAAGACACAGAAGCAGAGCACAAGGCGAAAGAGAATCAGGGAGTCATTGGAGCCAGAAGCAGGGGAAATAAAGAGCAAAGCGAGAGTCAGAATCATAAGTGAGAGCGAGTGTGGCTCCAGAGAGAGAAGCAGAAGGTATTCAGAGACTGAGGCAGAAGGGCTCCGGAGAGTGAGATTGGAAGAAGAGAGATCGGAAGAGACCAGAGGAGAGAATGCAGAGACAGAGATAAAGAGACAGACAGAAGAGAACACAGCAGCACACACAGAAGCAGAGCACAAGGAGGAGCCATCCTGATCTGGTGCATACACAGCGGCTTGAGAGCACGGAACGTGAGCAGCAAGAAAGAAAGAGAGAGAGAGAGAGAGAGAGAGAGAGAGAGCCACCCTGAGATCCTGCGAACACAACACATTACATCACCCCTTCTGTGCATGCCCATTTGTGTTTTTTTACAGATCTTCATAGCTTAAATGAAGAAAAACTGCAGTTTAACCATACATCTAGGGTGTTACACTAATTCCAGCCTCAAACATACATGTGGACCAGGGAGATAGTTCAAGGGGCTAATAAGAATTTTTTTTCAATATTTTATTGACTCTATTTTCAATATTTCATTCCCTACCCCTACCATGTAAGCACATCAACTGGCCCTGTTCTAGAGACTTCTAATAAAATCTTGAAAGACATCACCTAGATGCAAAAATTTCTGTTACACCTGTAACCCATTAAGACCTCAAGGATGATCTCACTGCGGGATGGGTCAAGTTCCCACCCAACCAAAGCCCCAGCAGCTGCAATCACATCCCAACAGCTGCTACCAAGACTCAGGTCAGACACCATCATCCCATGAATGAGCTCCACGGAGAAGCCAACCTGCCAAAATTTCACTGCACTATTCCTTTTTGACTGAAAACTCTGGACCAAACATGATGGAGTTGAATAGGTGACCTTCATCTCCTTACCTTGACTTTCAGGAAGCCCTGACTGCCACAACCATGTCTTACCACCAAATAGTGTAACCACTCTGTCAAGTAAAATCTTCTGAATTTTTTGGAACTACATCTCCAAAGTCTACAACAGTAACATCTTAGCAGGAGCACACCAGATTGGATGTGAATCTGATGTAGAAGTCAACTGAGCTCAAGTAACAAAAATATCAACATAGGCAGCTTAATTCAGAACAACAGGTTAGAAATCTCTCAGAGGACGTAAAGTCCACCTAGTGAAATAAGACCACTCACAAAGTTTCTTTTACTGGAGTATTTTTGTAGTATTCCACTTAGCTACTTAGGTAACAAGCAGAAACAAGATAAATTGTTGTGGGCTTGTTATTCAGGTAGGTTTAATGGGTGTTTGGGAAAATGGAGAGTGGTGAAGGGAAAGGGACAGTGTTGGTGGGATTGGTGTTGTAATATTGAGTGCCTGGAACAAATTTTCATGAGCTACTTTGTAAATCATGGTATTTATTTATTTATTTATTTATTTTTAATAATTTATTTATTTTTAATTAGAGAATCACCGTGAGGGTACAGTTACAGATTTATACACTTTTGTGCTTATACTTCCCTCATACAAAGTTCGGGAACCCATCCCTTCACCAGTGCCCATTCTCCACCACCCGTAAACCCAGCGTCCCTCCCACCCTCCCCACTCCCATCTCCCCCCCACCCCACCCTGCCACTGTGGCAGGGCATTCCCTTCTGTTCTCTCTCTCTAATTAGCTGTTGTGGTTTGCAATAAAGGTGTTGAGTGGCCGCTGTGCTCAGTCTCTAGCTCTCATTCAGCCCGCAACTCCCTTCCCCCACATGGCCTTCAAAAAGAGATCACCAAGTAAATCATGGTATTTAAATAAATTTGGAAAAATTACAAAACATTTAATTGAAAGTTTTAGCTGAATCATGATGACAAAGTTGTTTAATATTTCAAAACTCATCTCTTCACCTTTGTACATGTCCTGCCACCAATAGATCCCCTTACTCCTTTCACCCACCTTCCAAACCTGACTGTATGGTGGACACTCTTTTCCTTTTTGACTTTTAAGCGCTATGTTAGCAATTCTGCTGATGAAGTTGTGTGATGTATATCACTTTACCTCCTTTTAGCACTTAGATGTTGTCCAAAACAATCATTTCCAACTAACATTGTTATAGTGCTCCCTTCTCCATAAGAACTGCACTCGCCACCTATTCTGGCAAAATTCCTGCCTGGACTTCATGTCTATTTTCTTGGAACGATAGCACAGTGGGTAGGGCATTTATTTGTCTTGCACGTGGCTGGCCAAAAAACTGTAACAGCAAGTCTCACAATGGAGACCTTACTGGTGCTCACTTGAGCAAATCAATGAACAATAGGATGACAGTGCTATAACAGTGCTACAGTGCTATTATTCTCATACCATATTTTATATAACCTGCAAAATAATGTGATCTTTCTATGTATGTCCCTCTTCCTTTCCCTCATTTCATTAATATGAATTTTTTTTGCATGGGGAAGGCCAGGGTTTGATTGTTGTTACTCTAGAAGTAATACCAAATTATTGCACCAAAGTTAGTCTTTTAACACTGTTGTCTATGGCCCAACTACCTCACATTATCGATTAATGGGAAAAATTCCATTTTACAATTAAAGGTGAGTCAAAAACAGCAGTGAGACTTCAATAATAATCTGCTTCTCAAATTTGTTAGAACAATTAGACAGAACACCAACTGGAAAGACAACTTGAGAAATAATACAACCCAATTGTATTTAACATCTATGTGACTATTATATGATAGTAGCCGGGTATATATTTCATGAGGGTAGATGGAATAGTCTCCAGAATAGATAATATTCTAGGTCATAAAATAAACCAATTATTCTAAAGAATGGAAATTAAGTAAAGTATGCTGTTTTAATACAGTGTAGAAAATTAAAAAATAATGAAAAATGAAAAATGGGAAAAGAATGTGAAATTAAGTAGATAGTCTTAAAAACCTAATACAACATCCCCACTATAGAGTGGTCAAGGAATGAAATGGCTGCTTAGTCACCCTGACTTGGTACCATCCAGCCCTGATTTTAGGCTACTGAGGAAGCCCGGGCAGTGAGGGACTTGCATTTTACTCAGGATCTTCATTTTGCCTCCCAGGTCAGAATTGTTCCCCAACCATTAAGAGCGATGCAGCTCCACTATGCACCAGGCCCACACATTTCTTCACCTCTCCATAACTCACCACAAATATGTGAATACATCCTAACTGTAAGCACCTACCTACACAACAACACACAAGACACAACTCCAAAGGTCACAATGGTAAAGCATCAGAGAAACTTAGAAGGCTTAGTTAGTGAAGATGCTAGCCAGAAGACTTAACCAGTAACATCTACACAATGGAATACTATGCAGCTGTTAGGAAAGATGAAGTCATGAAATTTGCTTATAAGTGGATGGTCGTGGAGCGTATCATGCTAAGTGAAATGAGTCAGAAAGAGAGGACCAGACATAAAATGACTGCACTTATTTGTAAAATATAAAATAACATAATATGAGACTGACACCAAAGGACAGTAAAGACAAGGGCCAGGAAGATTACTCCATGGTTGGAAGCTTGCCTCATGAGCTGGGGGAGAAGGAAGCAGGAATAGAGAAGAGAAGGATTACTAAATCAATGATTGCTGCAGGGATTGTTCAGCATGGGAGATGTGTGCTAAAAGTAGATAAAGGACCAAATGTGATAGCCTTTCAGTATCTGTATTGCAAACCATAACGCCCAAAAGTAGAGAAATAGTTTGGAGGAAATTGTCTACCATAGAGGCAGGGGGAAGGTTGGGATGAGGGGGATGCTGCAGACATTGGTAGTTGAGAATGTACACTGGTGGAGGGATGGGTGTTGGATCATTGTATGTATGAAACTCAAACACGAAAGCTTTGTAACTGTGTCTCACGGTGATTCAATAAAAAAAGACTTAAGCAGTAATGAATTAAATAACCTCTCTGGGAATTTTGACAGGAATTGTAGAGAATGAATAAGGAACTCAAAGTAACAATGGAACCCATTGTTCCAATAAAATACAAGTAGAAATTGAAAAATACAAAAGAGTAATGTGAAATCTGAAAAATTTGGTAAGTGAAATGAAAAACTTGTTGAAGTGACTGAGCAGTAGAGTAACAGCTCTGAGGATAGAATCCTTGAACTCCAAGATGAGGTGTAGAAACCCTCCAGACAAAAGCAGAAGATGGATAAAAGCCTCAACATAAACAAATGGATGACAAATAAACTCTGGGATTAATTGAAGAGGACCAACATAAGAATCATTGTGGTCCCAGAGGGGCAGGAAGAAAATGCTTATGAAGAAACAACAATCAAATACATCATTACTGAGAAGTTCCCAGAACTGAAGAGTGCATGCACCCAGATCCAGGAGGCTTGAACAATACCAAATGAAATATATTCCAATAAAAATATTTCAAGACAGACCCTAATCAGAATAACGAGAACCACAGATAGATATAGAATACTGAAAGCATCAAGACCAAACAAAGAGATTATATACAAAGGAGTGTCCTTAAGATATACAGCAGACAAATCATATGAAATTTTCTAAACCCAAAGAAAGTGATGAGATATAATGAAAAAAGCTCAATAAAATGAATGCCTCACTAAGAAATTTTTACCCTTTTAGACTCTCATTTATATTTAAAGGAACAATACACAACTCCTGATAAACAACTCAGGAATTTCATAGACTCAAAACCATCATTAAAAATAATTAAATAGGCTACTTTAGACATGATAAGCTCCACAAACACACCAGACTCCTGCAGAAAGATGGCACAAAGCTCCATAAGAATAATCTATCTAAATGTCAATGGGACAAATTCAACAAATAAGAGATACAGACTGGGCAGAATGGATTATAAAATTGATTCTACCACTCTGCTGCCTGCAAGAAACACCTTTGCACAGTCAAAGCAAACACAGACTCAAAGTCAAAGGTTGGAAGACAATTCTTCAATCAAACAACCTCCCTCAAAAAGAAATCACTCCCCAATAGGGTCTCAAATTCTGTTAGATTCTACCAGTTGGATATCTGTTGGCAGGTCAATGACCTCTAAATGTTTATTTACTCCTGCAGTGCCCTAATTGACACTAGAGTTAGTAACAAAAGTACTATATTTCAGGCAATAGTCACATCATTTCTTCATTGGCATCCAAGGAAAATCTCAATTGAGTCTTTTGTTCAACTTTCATATTGAATTCTATTAAGAACTAAGGACATTTATGGTTGTATTTGCATTTTGATCAAATCTCCATGACTTTAAAGTCTCTTGTCCTACACAGGGAAAAGTCCTTCTGGTAGGAGAAGAGAGAGTGTCCCCTTTAAGCTGAGCACTCACATGCAACCCTAGCAGCAGGGCTCATGGCAACATGTTCAGTGATGTCATAGTCACATACTATTGGGTGTCATGGTAAGGAGGGTGACTGCAGGTTTGAAACTTAAAGGCTATTGAGCCTTCCTGGATGAGGGAGTATTCTTTGGGACACAAAGGGAATCAACATATCCTGAGAAGAAGACAGGAGTTCTCAAATATTTATGGATACAAAGTCATATATGTCTAATGTGGTTTCTTGTGGACATGTGTAGGTGGGCTTATAAGAACAGCCAGGAGGACAAAAACTGTGACCTGAAAGTAAGTAAATAAATATACATGATAACTTTTTAGTACCTGTATTGGAAACCATAGTGTCTAAGAGAAAACAGGAAGAGAGAGAGAAAGAGAAAGACAGAGAGAGAGAGAGAGAGAGAGAGAGAGGCAAGCTGATGGTGGTCAGGAAGGAAACTGGGGACATTGGTGGTGGGAAATATACACTGATGAAGGGAAGGGTGTTAGAATACTGTATCACTGAAACTCAATCTTTAACAACTTTGAAACTGTATGTCACAGTGATTCAATAAAAAACAATTTACTAAATTTCTTCTATGTGAATATTATGTTCTGCACTGTAAGGCAAATAGGAAAAAATTCTTTAGAAATATATTTAATTTAAATATGACAGAAAATTGTATTATTTGACAGATAATTGGGCATATTTTACTGAAATTTCTGTATTTAGGAAGGTGCATATCTCCAATGTTTAAAGTTTGGATAGATAAATAAAAACACAATAGAAGCTGAAAGTAGACAAGGGACCAAACACCAAACATGATGGCCTCTCAGTATCTGCATTGTAAACCATAATGCCCCAAAGTAGAGAGAGAATAAGAAGGAAACTGTCCAACATAGAGGCAGGCGGTGGGGTGGAGTTGAGATGGTTGGAGGGATACTGGGGACATTGGTGGTAGGAAAGTTACACTCGTGGTGGGAGGGTGTTCGATCATTCTATGATTGAAACACAATCATGAAAGCTTTGTATCTCATAGTGATTCAATAAAAAAACACAATAGACAATTTTTTGTATCTCTTTACCCCACAGCCTCCTACCATTTAGACAATGGTTGTGAATCAGGACCATTACTCCCAGTAGTGTTTTTAAATATCATTTTGTAAATTAAATTCTTAAATTACTATTTCAGAGCTTCAATGTAGGAAAATATTTTGTATAGTTGCTAAAATTACCATCTGTGTATCACTGTCACTGTCATCCCGTTTCTCGTCGATTTGTTCGAGTGGGCACCAGTAATGTTTCTCATTGTGAGAATTATCGTTACTGTTCTTGGTATATCCAATAGCTTGCCAGGCTCTGCTGTGCAGACGCGATACTCTCAGCTTGCCGGGCTCTCCGAGAGGGGCTGAGGAATCCAACACAGGTCAACCGCATGAAAGGTGAATGCCCTACCGCTGTGCTATTGCTCCAGCCAACCATCTGTGTATCAAACAGCATAAATTAAAAACCATCAAGTTGCATTTTCAATGTGTTCTTCTAGAGAAATGATAGAGACAGTTTTCAGGAGAAACTGACCAGTGTTTCTGGGGCTAGAGAGATAGTACAGTGGGTAGAGCACTTGCCTTGCACAAGGCCATCCCAGGTTCAATCTCTAGTATCCCATATGGTGTCACAAGCCCCTCCAGAAGTATTCCCTGAGTACTGACCAAAAATAAGCACTGAATACAGCAGGGTGTTTCCCCAAAACAAAAAGAAAAACCTTATTAGTGTCTTATTTGTATATTCTCAGAAGACTTTACCCTCAGCACTGAGATTGATGGAGCTCTATGCTGTGACTATAGGTCTATTTTCACCATGTATTTGTAACTCTGGGCTGGAGCAATAGCCTAACGGGTAAGGCGTTGGCCTTGCAAGCGGCTGACACAGGTTTGATTCCTCCGCCCCTCTTGGAAAGCCCGGCAAGCTTCCGAGAGTATTTTGCCCGCACTGCAGAGCCTGGCAAGCTACCCGTGGCATATTCGATATGCCAAAAACAGTAACAAGAAGTCTCACAATGGAGACGTTACTCGTGCCCTCTTAAGCAAATTGATGAGCAACGGGATGACAGTGATGATGATGACAGTGATTGGTAACTCTATCACTGCTTTATTCACCCTCCAATATTTACTTACTCTGGTGATATTATTTGAGAATACTGATTCTGGTTGTTTCTTTCACCTCTCCTTCCTCTTCCTCTGCTCACTGGTGAACTGGAATCAGCTGATATGTCAGAAAATCAAATTCAGAAAGTTCACCATATTTTCCTTATGTTGTTTTACCTTTTTTGTGTTTTAAGTTTTCTTCATAGCTCAATTATAATCCCCTTAAAGATAGAGATATTAAAAAACAAAATTCATCTAAATGCATTTAGGAACATAACATGCCTTATTAAAATATCTATGTACCAGGCTTCATCACATGCAACACATACAAAGGTGCTGCAACTAGTTGTACAAAATTTAAAATATTTAATTGATCAGTAGTTGGGAAAAGATTAAGGGGACTGGAGTGATAGCACAGCGGGTACGACATTTGCCTTGCACATGGCTGACCCAGGTTCGATTGCTCCATCTCTCTCGGAGAGCCTGGCAAGTTACCAAGAGTATCCCGCCCGCACGGCAGAGCCTGGCAAGCTACCTGTGGCATATTCGATATGCCAAAAACAGTAACAACAAGTCTCACAATGAAGACGTTACTGGTTCCCGCTTGAGCAATTCGATGAACAATGGGATAACAGTGCTACAGTGCAGTGCTATTTCAGGTAAAGTCATCTTCCCTTATGAGATGGTAAAGGTGCTTTACCATGAAAATCAACTCACTAGTGTTTACTGGGAAGTTTGGGATTTAAAATTTCATTTTTGCAAAAAGTCTGAAACTGTAGTTGATTTAGGTATAAAATCCTCATGGGGACTTGACAAAAATTATTATATTTGGGTCCTATTTTTTCCCTTTTGGGGGGTAATGTTGGCCACACCTGGCAGTGCTCAGGGTCTATTCGTAGTTCTGTAGGTAGTGATTCTTGGCCTTTCTTGAAGGATCAGATTGTCGTACTGAGGTTTGAACCAGAGTTGCCTGCATGCAATGCAAGTACCATACATCCTGTACTGTCTCCCTAGTATTTTTTAAGCAGAGAATACCTGTATCACAGAAATACTTGATTAATGTTTATAAACTTGTCTCATCTATTTTAGATTTTTTTGTAGTCAAAACTGTATCCTTGATTCTTTTTGAGAGGTTATTAAAAAACATACACCATATTGGAACTTAGGGGTTGACAAATGAAAGACAGGAAAGAGATAGCTGAGGAAGAGAGATATCTTTAACATTTCAAGAGTCCTATATATATATGTAAATTGTAAGGATAATGCATTAAGGCATTAGTAGTCAAAACAACGGTTTTGCTGCATAAATTGACCAAGAGAGTTTAATTAAGTTTCTGATAAGAAAAAGTTACAGGAAAGAGTGTTTCAACTAGGGAATTGAGGAGGTTATGGGACATAAAATACGTTAAGCAGTAGCAGAGAGGAGGCAGCCACATATTAGAAGGATTGAACATGAATTTCTTCAAGCAGTAATTATTATCTCTGGGGTTCTTTAGGGAGGAGGAGTTCTGGAATGACAGGAGGGGAGGTGAGTGTAGAAGGAGTGAAAGAGAAAACAACTTCCTTCATAAATTTTTCAAAGTCTAGCCCTTTGGACAGCCGAAGGTTTTTTTTTCCCCCCTGCACACTTCTTATCTCTTCTTTCTTAGTTTGTTTTAGACCATACTGGAAATCCCCTTATCTTCTCATTTCTTATCTGTTTTTAATTCCCTTGCTTGTTCATGACATAAGGGTTGAGTGCAGCCTGTGAGAGATCCTTGGCTTCCTGGAAACTTTGCTTCTCTGCTGTCACAGGATATACTTGTGTTATCCTGTATGCTGCCTTGGCTGGATTCTAGGTTTTTACATAAAGATATATTTGAAGTAAAATCAGGTCCTCTCATATTTTGGTCTCGTGAAAAAAACTGTGGTTCTGGAGAAGAGGTTCACTTCTTTTCCTGCCAAGGTCACCAGGAAGAAAGCTGTCTCCTGACACATGATTATATTAACCTGCGGTACAGAGAATACTGAGCTATAGGCATTTCACAGTAAAAGTACAGAAAAATGTTAAGAGCCAGGAAACTTGAAACAAACCATTTCAAAGTAACCACTCAATTTGTACTTTTGTTCAGATGAATTGCGTCTTTGTTATTAGGACCAGTAAAAATCTTCACATATCCTGTCGAATTGTGACAAGCAAGTGTTCATTATTTGAGAGACTGCTTACAGGATTTGCTGCTGAAAGACGTGCATTTAAACTCAGTGTAATCACTGAATAATTATGTGACCTTGATCTAAACACATAACTGATATTGCCTCAGTTTCCCAATCTCTAAAACAGAGATCCAACTATCTCCCAGATTATTTTTGGCTTTTTGGGTCATACCCAGCAATGCACAGGGATTACTCCTGGCTCTGCACTCAGGAATTACTCCTGGCGGTGCTCAGAGAACCATATGGGATGATGGGAATAGAACCTGGGTTGGCCACATGCAAGGCAAATGCCCTATTCACTGTGCTATCACTCCAGCCTCTGTCCCAGATTTTTTACAATTAGAAATAACATAGTAAAGCACTAGTATAGTGCCCTCACAAACTAGGTATCCAATCACTGATTAACAATATTAGTACATTAATCATGTGGAAATAATCCAAGCTCATTCCTCTGCCTGGTAAATGGGCTAGGATGTTAGGTCTGAGGAGATCCTGATTTCTCCACAATAGATAATTTTCAAGGAGATAAGAGCTATTTCATCATATTGATATTGTTATTATTCTATTTTTGACTTTTTATGTTCCTAACAGCAATGTACAAAAGTTCTAATTTCTCCACATTCTTACCAAAGCTTTTTATTGTCTTTTTTATAGCTATACTAATGTATGTAAAGTGGTATCTCATTGTGGTTTTAATTTTCATTTCTCTAATGATTAATGATGTTGAGCATCATTTCCTGTGCTAATTAGCCATTTGTATTTTTTTGTGTAGAGAAATATCTACGCAACTAATTTTCCTATTTTGAATTGAATTGTTCGGGTGCATTTTTAATGCTAATTTTGCTGAGTTTCATTCAATTCCAGAAATGGAACAGAGTAAATTAATCTCATCAACGCAAATAATACTGATAAAATCAGGAACAGAGCTGAGGACATAGTTCAGGAGTCAGCAGCACATGCCTTATAAGTTCAAAGACCTGAGTGAAAATTGCAATATCCCTGGAACTGCATGGCATGAACATCTTTGGTGATAGCCCTGGAGGACCTTAGCACCTCGGGCTTGAAGTGCTGCATCTCTGGACTCATAAGTTGACCAATATGGCCTGCTTTACTGAGTATCACCGGGAGTGCCTCTCAGGGTCTGTGATTAGTGCTTCAGAGACTTCTACCAAAATGTTATGGACCGAAGGAAGAAAAATTCCCAAGAATTGTAGAGGTAAATTATGTTTCATAAAAGTAGAAGGACATGAATAAACTACAAGAACACAGCTTCTTTTCAGCTGGAATATGTGGATAGATAGATCAGCATTCTTGGAAAACCAGGAAATGCAGTTAACTTTAAGAGATAATAGATATGAAGATTAACATTCTAAATAATCATTGGTGTACAACTGGAGTTGGGTTAAGATAACTTTGGATAACTTTGGAGAGATGTTGAAAAAATTGTATCCTGAAGTTCAGTGTGTGATATTTGCTGTAAATTACTATTTTAGTGCTTATTCATAAATACTTAAGTTTATGTTTTTGATATAAACAAGGTATTAGAGTATGTATTGGGGGCATTAGGCCACACTGCTTAGGAATTAGTACTGGGCATGTGCTCAGGGGTCACTTCCGGTTGTTGTCTTGGAACCATATGTGTTGCTGGGAATAGAACTGGGGTCAGCTACAAGTAAGGGAAGCACTTTAACCCCTGTACAACTACTATGGCAAAGAATTCCTGCCATGGGGGTGTGGTGCCACTGGACACAAGACAAATACATCAGCAGCTTGATAGCACCTTCAGGCTTCCTGATACCCCCAAATTGCCACTGTGCTTCTAGTTGGACCCCAATAACTTGAGACTGAGTTTCCTGAGAAATTAAATGGCCAGAAGGTAGGTATGTGTGAACCATGCACACAAACCACCTCCAAATCATCTATCTGTACAATCTCCTTTATTGGTCTTGTCAGAGACCCATAAATAAATCTCAAGAGATCAAAAACCACAGTTAATCTTGGACCCACACCAGACTAAACAGACCAAGGTAAATTGAAGGGAAGCGGGTTAGCCTGGTGACCATGAAAGCAGAGCCCCTGGCATCTGCTTGCTCTCACAATCCAAAATTGCCACTATGCCACTAGCTGAAATCTACTGTCTCAGGATGGACCTCACTGAGGTATTAACTGTTGAAAATTCATATATGCGGTTTTTGTGAGTGAAATCTCCAGGCTTTCTTGGAGTTGGGATGAGATACTTTTCCCCACATCCCTATACTCCTGGAAGCACTGGCAGTAATCCCCACAAACCAACTCCAGCACCAATATGTAAGCTCTTCTACTGACCTTGCTTCAGAGATCGTACATAAATCTAAAAAGAGATTAAAAGCCACAGTTAATCTTGGACACGTGCAAGTTTGAATAGACCGGGGTAACCTGGAGAGGGTTGGGTCAACCTGGTACCCATCCAAACACAGCTGGCAGCAGCCACTTGTTTCCATGATCAAAAATTGCTGCCATGCCCCTGGCCAGACTCCACTCTCTCAGTACAGACCTCACTGAGATACAATCTACTGAAAATTCAGGCATACAGGTTTTGTGACTGAACTCTCTAGGTTTTTGTTTTGTTTTGTTTTTGTTTTCTAGGGTCCTGATGGGCTACCTTGACCAACTTCCCTGTACTTCTGGAAGCTTTGGAAGTCACATCCACACACCAAAGCTTCCACCCAGTTTATTTTTTTCTTTTTTAAAATATTTTTAATTAATGAATCACCATGAGGTACAGTTACTGACTTACAAACTGTTGTCCTTGTGCTTCAGTCATATAATAATTGAGGAGTACCCATCCTCTACCAGTGCCCATTCTCCACCACAATGATCCCAGTATCCCTCCCAGCACCCCCACCTGGTCCCCCCCACACCCCACCCTGCCTCTGTGGCAAGAAATTCCCTTTTGCTTTCTCTCTCCTTTTCGATGTTGTGATTTGCAATAAAGGTATTAAGTGGCCATCATGTTAGTTCTATAATCTACTTTCAGCACACATCTCCCATCCCGAGCAGGCCCTCCTAGCACCCTTTACTTGGTGGTCCCTTCTCTATGTGAGCTGCCTTTTCCCCCAGCATGTGAAGACAGTTTCTAAGTCATGAGGCAATCCCCCTGGTACTTATCTCTACTATTCTTGGGAATAGTCTCACATACTGTTACTTTATATTCCACAAATGAGTGCAATCTTTCTATGTCTGTTCCTCTTTTTCTGACTCACTTCAGTTAGCATGATACTCTCCATGTTGATTCATCTATATGAAAATTTCATGACTTCATATTTTCTAACAACTGTATAGTATTCCATTGTGCAGATATACCAGCTTTTCTTTATCCAGTCATCTGTTCTCGGGCACTCGGGTTTTTTCCAGATTCTAGCTATGTGTAAACAGTGCTGCAATGAACAACAAGTGTAGATGTCATTTCGACTATACTTTTTTGCATCTCTGGGATATATTCCCAGGAGTGGTATTGCTGGGTCAAATGGGAGCTCAATTTCTAGTTTTTTGAGAAGCATCCAAACAGTTTTCCAAAAGGGTTGAACCAGTCGGCATTCCCACTGGCATTGAAGGAGAGTTCATTTCTCCCCACATCCTCACCAACACCGGTTGCTTTTGTTCTTTTGGATGTGGGTCAGTCACTGTGGTGTGAGATGATATCTCACTGTTGTTATGATCTGCATCTCCTTGATGATTTGTGATAAAGAGGATTTTTTCATGTGCCTTTTGGCCATTCAGATTTCTTCTTTGAGAAAGTTTCTGTTCATTTCATTTCCCCATTTCCTGATGGGTTGGGTGTTTTCTTCTTGTAGAGTTCAACCAGTGCCTTGTACATCTTTGATATCAACCTCTTATCATATGGGTATTGGGTGAATATCCTTTCCCATTCTGTAGATTGTCTTTGTATTCTGGTTACTGTATCTTTTGAGGTGCAGAAGCTACTTTACAATAGTCCTATTTGTTTATCTGTTTCTATTTGCTTTGTCTGTGGGGTGTCATATTTGAAGATACATTTAGCCTCAATATCATGGAGAATTTTGCCGGCCTTGTCTTCAATGTACCTATGGTTTCTGATCTGATGTTGAGGTCTTTATTTCATTTTGATCTGACTTTTGTGCCATCCAGTTTAAAAAGCTACTCCAGCATTACCTTCCTGATAAAAATACTGAACAGCCTAAACAGACTTGATGATCTCTTAGTACCTCCATTGCAAACCATAATGATGCCCAAAAGGAGAGAGTGAAAAGAAAGTGCTTCTCATAGAAACAGGCTGCTGGTGGGGTGGTGTTTGGGTATAGTTGTAGGGAAATGGGGGACATTGTTGGTGGGAAATATATGCTGGTGGAGGGTGGGTGTTGGATCATTGTATGACTGAAACCCAATCATGAACAATTTTGTAAATGGTCTATCTTGCGATACTTAATAAAAAAAATTAAAAAGAATTTCTGTCTTTTAAATCAGTCTCATTTTTATGCCTTGTAGTTCAAACTTCAGGGGCTATGACATACAACAACAATCTGGTGCCTGTATGTATACATAGTAGGCCATGGTTGTAATACACATATCACAGACAGCTACTTCTGGAGCATAATTTTTGATAATAAAATGATGAAGTGATAGCATCCCTGCAGTCCAAATTAAACTAAGAAAACGACCTTTGAGAATATTTCCTCATGGAATTCAAAGTAATGCAGAGATGGATCCAATTTTTTATTGGCTACAGGTATTTTTTAAATCGATGTGGACAGCTCTCACCACTTCTATTCAAGTCTGCACCTCAAAAGAAACAGTGGCCAAGATACAGAGACAGCCCAAGGAATGGGAAAAGTTACTTACCTATTTCCCATCAGATATGGGGTTAGTGTTCATATATATATAGTATTGGTAGAACTTTATATATAAAGTATTGGTAGAACTTTACAAGGAACATCCAACCCCATCAAATATGGGGAGAAGAAATTAACTGAAACTTCCTTAAAAGAAGAAATACAAATGGCTAAAAAGCATATGAAGAAATGCTTTACACCACTAATCATCAGGGAGATGAAAATCAAAACAATAATTAAATATCATCTTACACCACAGAGACTGTCACACATCATAAAGAAGAAGAACAACCTGTGTTGGCATGGGTGAGGGGAGAAGGGGACTCTCATTTTTTATTGGTGGGAATGCTGACTGGCCTAGCCCTTCCTTTTGGAAAATAATATAGACATACCTAAAAAAATTAGAAATTGAGTTTCCATATGACCCAACGATACTGCTTCTGGAAATGTTCTCTGGCAGACCATGAGTGCAGAAATGCTATGATATCTGAACTTCTGTATTCATTGCAGCACTATTTAAAATAGCCAAAATCTGGAAGCAACCTGAGTGCCCGAAAACAAATGGACTAGTTAAAGAAACTACAGTACATCTACATAAAATGGAATACTATGCAGCTGTTATGGAAAATTAAGTTATGAAATTTGCTTATAAATGGATGGACATGGGGACTATCATGCTGAATGAAAGAAGTCAGAAGGAAAGGGATTAACAATTGGACTCTTGTGGAATATAAAAAAAAAACGTAATATGAGACTAATATCCAAGGTCAGTAGAAACAAGAGCCAGGGGATTGGTTCATGGTTGGAAGCCTGCCTTAAGTGCTTGGGGAGAAGGCCATTGGGTTAGAGAAGCAACCACTCTGACAAAGATAGCTGGAAATGATCACTCTGGATAATAGCTGAGTGCTGAAAATAGGTAAAGGAACAAATAGAATAGTCTCTCAGTATCTGCATTGCAAACTATAATGCCTAAAAGTAGAGAGTGAGAGATAAAGAAGAAAAGTGCCTGTCATGGTGGCAGACGTGAGGGTGGGGGGTGGGAAATGTACACTGTTAGAGGGGTGGGTGTTGGAACATTGTAGACTGAAATCCTATCATAAACAGCTTTGTAACAGAGTATATCATGGTTATTCAACAAAGATTATTTGGACAGTCTAAGATCTGTTAATGGATTCATTACCTTGTGATGTGGTTTACATATGACTGTGCTGAGAAAGTGAACTAATAAAAAAGTGCCTTTGGGTGAAGACAATTTTCCTGTTCTAAATCTCACTTTATAGGGTATTTTCAACAAAATCAAGTGTTATTCTATTCTGTAATTCAGTGTTTATTTTTTGTTTCATATACTTCCAGGATTCATTTTACCAAAAGAAATTTATTAGATTAAATAAACTTCATGCTTCTTTCATAATTAATAGGGTTATTGAAAATAAGTATACTAGTAGCACACATCGAAGTGATCTGCTCCACTTACGTAAAGGTTGTCAGGGAGAGAACAGCCAATCTTGTTTGTCTTCTCTTGGGAGACAAGATGTGGAAAACTTGTCTATTTATATCTTAATTTTAATTACCCTATTAGGATAAACAGTGATGAACTAGCCTGAGGAAAACCTATTGAACATCACATGACTAACTCTACATTCTAAGAATTGCAGACCTTTAAATGTAAAAGCGACATTAGGGATGATTGAAGTTGGCAGGAATGTATTCCTTCTCTGGCTTGACAAAGTTTGCCTACTAATTATAATTTTATTAAGGATGCTGCTTTCTTGAGGGAAGTAGTCTTATTTTTTGAATAACTGAAAATTGTGACTGAGATTTTCTTGTAGTTCCCTTTGGGAGCAATTAAGTACCTTATTTGGTTCACTAATGGAAGCTATAGGCAAGAAAAGAAGATACAAGTGACAACAAAAATTTATTTATGTGTCCTGAACCTCCATTTCAAGCAATTAGGTCTTAATAAACCTCCTTGATACTATATACATTTATCCAGTTCTTCATTAAACTCTCAACTGATCTTTTTAGTGTTATTATTGATGTATGTGATTAAATTGCTTACAGATTAAACACCTGAGACAAATATCTAATGTTTTGCTTTCACCGTTCTTTTCACTTATTTTTTTCTTTGTGTTCTTATCCATCTGAGATGAATAGTATGGATATATTACTTTTCATAATTAGTTGTAGGTGTCAAATGGACACCTTGATTGACATCCATAACTTTGGCACTTCTTCATAATAATCTCTGGATTTCCTCTAGTTTCCATTTCTAATAGCTACCATCTAAGCATACCATTTTTAACAAAATAACAAGTAGTTTTACTCCTTTCCATATTTTTTTTGCCATCAGGTCCTTTATAAAAAATAGATAGATCAGGGGCTGGAGCGATAGCACAGTGAGTACGGTGCTTGCCTTGGACGCGGCCGACCCAGGTTCGATTCCCAGCATCCCATATGGTCACCCAGGAAATGCCAGGAGTAATTCCTGAGTGAAGAGCCAGTAGTAACCCCTGTGCGTCACTGGGTGTGACCCAAAAAGCAAAAATCAGCTTTATCTATCTAAAGGTAAAATGTATTTTTCCCTGGCTGAAGATCTTAGATTGATATGATTCATTTAGTTATAATATAATTTCATTAGCATGACCTTCATGTGTATTCTCTATTTAGTTCTTATTTGAATTTTTTTTAATAATTTATTTATTTTTAATTAGAGAATCACTGTGAGGGTACAGTTACAGATTTATACACTTTTGTGCTTATACTTCCCTCATACAAAGTTCGGGAACCCATTCATTCACCAGTGCCCATTCTCCACCACCTGTAAACCCAGCGTCCCTCCCACCCTCCCCAATCCCATCTCCCCCCCAACCCACCCTGCCACTGTGGCAGGGCATTCCCTTCTCTTCTCTCTCTCTAATTAGCTGTTGTGGTTTGCAATAAAGGTGTTGAGTGGCCGCTGTGCTCAGTCTCTAGCCCTCATTCAGCCCGCAACTCCCTTCCCCCACATGGCCTTCGACTACAATGTAGTTGGTGATCGCTTCTCTGAGTTGCCCTTTCCCCTGAACGTGAGGCCAGCCTCGACGCCATGGGGTCAACCTCCTGGTACTTATTTCTACAGTTCTTGGGTATTAGTCTCCCACTCTGATATTCTATATACCATAGATGAGTGCAGTCTTTCTATGTCTGTCTCTCTCTTTCTGACTCATTTCACTCAGCATGAAACTTTTCATGCCCATCCACTTAACTACAAAATTCTTGACTTCCTTTTTTCTAACAGCTGCATAGAATTCCATTGTATAGATGTACCAAAGTTTCCTCAACCAGTCATCCGTTTTGGGGCATTTGGGTTTTTTCCAGATTCTGGCTATTGTAAACAGTGCTGCAATGAAAATACATGTGCAGATGTTGTTTCGATTGTACTTTTTTGCCTCTCTGGGATATATTCCCAGCAGCGGTATTGCTGGGTCAAATGGGAATTCAATATCTAATTTTTTGAGAATCGTCCAAATTGTTTTCCAGAAGGGCTGAACCAGTCGGCATTCCCACCAGCAGTGAAGAAGGGTCCCTTTCTCCCCACATCCTCTCCAACAGCGGTTGCTTTTGTTCTTTTGGATGTGTGCTAATCTCTGTGGTGTGAGGTGGTATCTCATGGTTGTTTTGATCTGCATCTCTCTGATGATTAGTGATGCAGAGAACTTTTTCATGTGCCTTTTGGCCATTCGTATTTCTTCCTTGGTAAAATTTCTGTTCATTTCTTCGCCCCATTTTTTGATGGGGTTGGATGTTTTCTTCTTGTAGAGTTCAACCAGTGCTTTATATACCATTGATATCAACCCCTTATCTGATGGGTATTGTGTAAATATCCTTTCCCATTCTGTGGATAGGCTTTGTATTCTGGTCACTGTATCTCTTGCGGTGCAGAAGCTTTTTAGTTTAATGTAGTCCCATTTGTTGATCTCTGTTTTTACTAGATTGCTTAGTTCCGTGTCACCTTTGAAGATACGTTTATCTTCAATATCGTGGAGGGTTTTGCCGACCTTGTCTTCAATGTACCTTATGGTTTGTGGTCTAATGTTGAGGTCTTTAATCCATTTTGATCTGACTTTTGTGCATGGTTTCAGGTCAAGGTCTAAACCCATTTTTTTGCATGTGGTTGTCCAGTTGTGCCAGCACCATTTGTTAAAGAGGCTTTCTTTGCTCCACTTCACATCTCTTGCTCCCTTATCAAAGATTAGATGATCATACCTTTGGGGTTGTGTGTAGGGATATTCCACCCTGTTCCATTGGTCTACGGCTCTGCCTTTGTTCCAGTACCATGCTGTTTTAATTGTTACTGCTTTGTAGTAAAGATTGAGGTTGGGGAGGGTGATGCCTCCCATCATCTTTTTCCCAAGAATTGTTTTAGCTATCCTTGGACGTTTGTTATTCCATATGAAATTTAGGATTGCTTGATCCATTTCTTTGAAGAATGTCATGGGTATACTTATAGGGATCGCATTGAATCTGTATAATGCTTTAGGGAGTATTGCCATTTTGACAACATTGATTCTCCCTATCCACGAGCAGGGTATATGTTTCCATTTCCTCATGTCCTCTTTGATTTCATGGAGTAGCGTTTTGTAGTTTTCTTTGTAAAGGTCTTTTACTTCCTTGGTTAAGCTGATTCCGAGGTACTTGATTTTCTGGGGCACGATTATGAATGGGATTGCTTTTTTCATGTCCCTTTCCTGTGCCTCATTGTTTGCATATATGAAGGCCATGGATTTTTGGGTATTGATTTTGTAGCCTGCAACTTTACTGTATAAGTCTATTGTTTCTAAGAGTTTCTTAGTAGAGGTTTTAGGCTTCTCTAGATATAGTATCATGTCGTCTGCAAATAGTGAGAGTTTGATTTCTTCCTTTCCTATCTGGATGCCCTTAATCTCTTTTTCTTGTCTAATAGCTATCGCAAGTACTTCCAGTACTATATTGAAGAGGAGTGGTGAGAGTGGGCATCCTTGTCTTGTGCCTGATCTCAGAGGAAAGGCCCTTAGTTTTTCCCCGTTGAGGATAATGCTTGCCGTAGGCTTGTGATAGATGGCTTCGACTATCTTGAGGAAAGTTCCTCCAAACCCCATTTTGGCGAGGGTTTTCATCATGAAAGGATGTTGGATCTTGTCAAATGCTTTCTCTGCATCTATGGATATGATCATATGGTTTTTGTCTTTACTTTTGTTGATATGCTGGATTATGTTGATTGATTTCTGAATGTTAAACCATCCTTGCATCCCTGGGATGAATTCCACTTGGTCGTGATGTATGATCTTTTTGATGAGTTGTTGGATCCTATTTGCTAGTATTTTGTTGAGGATCTTCACATCGGTGTTCATCAGGGAAATTGGTCTGTAATTTTCTTTCTTAGTGGTGTCTTTGTTTGCTTTTTGTATTAGGGAGATATGTGCTTCATAGAAACTGTTTGGGAGAGTTCCTGTTTTTTCAATTTCCTGGAAAAGTTTAAGGAAAACAGGCAATAGGTCTTCTTTAAATGTTTGGAAGAATTCGCCAGTGAAACCATCTGGGCCTGGGCTTTTGTTTTTGGGGAGGTTTTTGATTACCGTTTCAATTTCCTTAACATTGATGGGTCTATTCAGGTATTCCAGGTCTTCTTTCTTCAGTGTTGGGAGATTGTAGGAATCAAGGAATCCATCCATTTCTTTTAGGTTCTCCTTTTTTGTGGCGTAGAGACCTTCAAAGTAGTCTCTAATGATCTTTTGAATCTCACTGGTTTCTGTTATGATGTCCCCCTTTTCATTTCTGATTCGATTTATTAGAGTTTTCTCTCTTTCTTTCTTTGTGAGTCTTGCTAGCGGTTTATCAATCTTATTTATTTTCTCAAAGAACCAACTCTTTGTTTCATTGATCTTTCTGATTGTTTTTTTGGTTTCGATGTCATTAATTTCTGCTCTAATTTTTATTATTTCTTTCCTTCGGTCTGGTTTGGGGTCCTTTTTCTGGTCCTTTTCTAAGGTCTTGAGTCGTGAAGTCAAGCTATCTATGTGGGTCCTTTCTTCCTTCCTGAGGAATGCTTGGAGAGCTATAAATTTTCCCCTTAACACAGCTTTAGCTGCGTCCCATAGGTTTTGGTAGCTCGTGTCTTCATTCTCATTTGTTTCTAAGTATCTTTTGATTTCTTCCTTGATTTCCTTCCTGACCCACTCATTGTTCAACATTGAATTGTTTAATTTCCAGGTGTTTGATTTGATTTTCCGTATTTGTGGGTGGTTAGCTTCTATCTTCAGTGCATCGTGGTCTGAAAAGATGGTTGATACAATTTCTATTTTTCCGATTCTATTGAGGTATGTTCTGGGGCCCAGTACATGGTCTATTTTTGAAAATGTTCCATGTGCACTGGAAAAGAATGTGTATTCTTTCTTTTTGGGGTGTAAGGCCCTGTATAGGTCTATTAGGCCTCTCTCTTCAATTTCTTCTTTCAGAGTCAGTGTTTCCTTGTTGAGTTTTGTTCTTGTGGATCTATCTAGAGGCGATAAGGCCGTACTGAAGTCTCCGACTACAATTGTGCTGTTAGTGATGTCCTCTTTGAAGTCTGTTAGGAGTTGTTTTAAATATTTAGCCGGTCGTTCGTTAGGAGCATATACGTTTAAGAGTGTGATTTCTTCCTGTTGTACATATCCCTTGATAAACAGAAAATGACCTTCGCTGTCCCTTTTGATCTTTTTCATCCTGAAATCTATGTTGTCGGATACCAGGATGGCCACTCCAGCTTTTTTAAGGGGGTTGTTTGCTTGGAGGATTGTTTTCCATCCTTTGACTTTGAGTCTATGTTTACTCTGTTTGTTCAGGTGTGTTTCTTGCAGGCAACAGAATGTTGGGTTTAATTTCCGGATCCATTTAGCCACTCTGTGTCTCTTGATAGGTGCATTTAGGCCATTGACATTGAGAGAGATTATTGTGATGTGGTTTTGTGTCATCTTTCTGTGGTATTTGTTGTTCTTATGGGGCTCCTCCTTGTCTTACAGTAGCCCCTTTAGACCTTCTTTCAAGATTGGTTTTGAGTCTATGAAGGACCTGAGCTGTTGTTTATCCGAGAAGTAGTGTATGGTTCCTTCGAGTTTGAGTGAGAGTTTAGCCGGATAAAGTATTCTTGGTGAGGCATTCATTTCGTTGAGTTTTTTCACTATGTCCCACCATTGTCTTCGGGCTCGGAGGGTTTCTTCTGACAGATCGGCCGTAAATCTGAGGGGTGCTCCTTTGTATGTGATTTCCTTCCTTGACCTTGCTGCTTGCAGAATTGTGTCTCTATCCATGGTATCCATCATTCTGACTATGATATGCCTTGGGGTCTTTTTATTTGGGTCTCTTTTTGCTGGTACTCTTCGGACTCCTTGTATTTGGATGCCTGCCTTGTCCAGCTCTGGGAATGTCTTAGCAATGATATCTTTGACTGTGTTTTTTTCATTGGGGTTGCTTCCCTGCGGTTCTGGTACTCCAATGATTCTTATGTTGTTCCTCTTGAAGTCATCTCCCAGGGCTCTGATTCGCTCTATAGCCATTTTGAGGTCTTTGGCCATGATTTGTTGTTGTCTATAAGCTTTCTGAAGCTCATCTTCCAGATCACTGATTCTGTCTTCGGCTGTAGTCATTCTACTGTTGAGGGCATCTAGTGATATTTTTATTTCATCAACCGATTGCTTTATTTGTGAGACTTCCGTTCGAAGGTTTGAAATTTCTGCTCTCATTTCTGCTCTCATTTCTTCCTGTATTTTCTTGGTAGACCGTTCCAGCGCTTGATTCATCTCCTCCCTTAATTTATTGGATGTCTGTTCCATATTTGCTTGGAGTAGGTCGACTCTCCTCCAGATTTCCTCTCTGAATTGTTTATCTGAGAGGTCGTAGATGTGAGAAGCCCCTGTTGAGGTTTCTGGTATCTTTTCTTCCCCCTCTCTTCTCGGAGGGGATTTTCGCTGCTTCTTCATATTGTTATGGAAGTATAGAGTTGGAGCTTTGTAGTTATTTATTCCTTTTTCTTCTTGTGGAAAGAAGGTTTTCTGATCGTGCTAAACTTCCCTTATTAACTGCCAGCTTTTATAGTGTCAGACTAAGCTAATGGCTATTTTGCGTGTTTGAGATCGCAAAAGTGAATTTTCAAAAATATACAAGTACCGAGTGAGCTGAGGTAACAATGAATAACTGTGGCCGCGTTAGCTGCCGCCGCTCTGAGAGGAGGCCACGCCCACTTTAGACCACGCCCACTAACATACAGGACACGCCCCCAGTGTCTTCCTGCGAGGGCGGGCCGCAGTTAGGGGGCCCGGGGAGGAGCCGGGGTGCAGAGGACACGGGCTGGGGCTGCTGGAAGGTCTCGGGGAGTCCAGGTGGCGGGAAGCGGGGCGCGGGAGGCTTATTTGAATTTTTAAGTGTATATTCTTATTAGTTCTCAGTATGGGCTCCATTGCTAACAAGCTAAACATGTTACAGTAAATTATTTTAGTGACTCTTCACATGACCTTATCATGTGGTTGATTTTATTCTTTTTAGTTGCTTTTATTAAAGCTTTTTGATTTTGATTTTAATCTCAAGGTATGAGGAAACTGGAATTTATACATATTATGTAGTTTGTACAAGAGTAATACAGTTAATATTAAACATGGAATTAGAATCAGTGCTGACTTTAGAATCAATGCAGAATGCATGGTCAGCTGGTTTTACCGTCATCTTTCTGTGGCTGATAAAGAGATAAAAATTTTTGTATTGATATTAGAGGAGACAAGAGTATTAGAGGAATGGATAATTAATTAGAACTTAATTATTATTATTTTAAATTGATTTTATTTATACTCATTTGATGCTTTGAGCTCAGCTGGTCTTTAAACAGAGAAGATGTTGAGAACAATTACAAATACATTAGTTTACCTTTTTTATCTTTTAAATTTATTTACTTTTTAATTAGTGAGTCACAGTGAGGTTACAGTTACAGATTCACACATTTTTGTTCTTGTTTTTTCCTCATGCAATGTTTAAGAGCCCATCCCTCCACCAGTGTCCATTCTCCACCACCAATGAACCTAGTATCCCTCCCACCCCCAGTCCCATCCCCCCGCCCCACCCAGCCTCTGTGGCGAGGCATTCCAATTTGGTATCTATCTTTCCTTTTAGGTGTTGTGGCCTGAAATAGGGGTATTGAGTGGTCATCCTGTTCAGTCTCTAGTCTACTTACAGAATGCATCTCCCTTCCCGTGCAGGTTCTCCAGTCACATATTACTTGGTGTTCTCTTCTGTGTCTGGGATGACTTTCCCCCAGCGTGTGAGGCCACCTTTCAAGTTATGGAGCCAACATCCTGGTAATATATACTACCATTCTTGGGTATTAGTCTCGTACTCTGTTCTATATTCCACAGATGAGTGCAATCTTTCTATGTCTGTCCCTCTCTTTCTGGCTTATTTCACTTAGCATGATACTTTCCATGCTGATCCACTTATATGCAAAGTTCATGACTTCATCCTTTCTGACAGCTGCATAGTATTCCTTTGGTATATATATATATATATATATATATATACATATATATATATATCAAAGTTTCTTTAACCAGTCATCTGTTCTCGGGCACTCAGGTTTTTTCCAGATTCTAGCTATTGCAAATAGTGCTGCAATGAATATATAAGTGCAGATGTCATTTCGACTATACTTTTTTGTTTCTCCTGGATATATTCCCAGAAGGGGTATGGCTGGGTCAAATGGAAGCTCAATTTATAATTTTTTAAGAAGCGTCCATATTGTTTTCCAAAGGGGCTGGAGCATTCGGCATTCCCACCAGCAGTGTAGAAGGGTCCCCTTCTCCCCACATCCTCTCCAACAGCGATTGCTTTTGTTCTTTTGGATGTGTGCCATTCTCTGTGGTGTGAGGTGGTATCTCATGGTTGTTTTGATTTGCATTTCACTGATGATTAGTGATGCAGAGAAATTTTTCATATGCCTTTTGGCCATTCATATCTCTTCCTTGGAAAAGTTTCTGTTCATTTCTTCGGCCCATTTTCTGATGGAGTTGGATGTTTTCTTCCTGTAGAGTTCAACCAGTGCTTTATATACCCTTGATATCAACCCTTTATCAGATGGGTATTGGGTGAATATCCTTTCCCATTCTGTACATTGACTTTGAATTCTGGTCACTGTGTCTTTTTTGGTGCAGAAGCTTTTTAGTTTAATATAGTCCCATTTGTTTATCTCTGTTTCTACTTGATTGCTTAGTTCCGTATCATCTTTGAAGATACCTTTAGCTTCTATATCGTGAAGGGTTTTGCCGACCTTGTCTTTGAAGTACCTTATGGATTGTGGTGTGATGTTGAGGTCTTTAATCCGTTTTGATCTGATTTTTTTGCATGGTGTTAGGTCAAGGTCTAAGTCCATTCTTTTGCATGTGATTGTCCTGTTGTGCCAGCACCATTAGTTTACCTTTTTAAAACCTTTTGTTAAGGGATAATTTAGAATTATCCCTTACAGTACAATGAACTATAATAATACAAAGAATTATCCCTTACAGTACAGTACAATGAACACTTATGCATACTTTACTCAGCACCAATATTAACCAGTTCATAATACTTCATCCATCACTATCATGCAACATATTAAAACAAGTCTAAGATAGAATATGGAGCTCAACTGACTGAACACATGCATGCTTACATGTACAAAGCCAGAGTTATTAACTTTGCACTACATATGGCGCCCCAAGCACTTTGCTGATTGCATTCCCCTAGTATAGTTAAGCAAGTTCATTTGTCCTTTGCATTTCTATGAAGTAACAATTTTATCCAGAAGCTTGATTTGCTCTAGATGTATGATTGCTTTTCAAAACTTATATGTGGTTTCTTCTTCCATAAGTACCTAAAGACACTCTTGAATTTAGAATTCTAGATATTCATATTTCTCTTATGAAGTTTCATATCCCACACATAATTTTGCAGCAAATAAAGTATAACAATCACCCTAAATAATTCTTAATAAGTTATTGTACCTGATTTGCAGGAATTACAACGTTTCCAAATTTTACCGGGGTATTTTATTTAAGTCACATAATAACAATAAAGTAAAGTAGAGCACACACATTTTGGAACTCTTAATTTTTAGTAAAAGTTGATACATCTTTGAAGGTATTTCACTACCAAATGATATGGGAGAGAATGAAGTTCTGATCTAGTAAACCAAAAGAAGTAAATCTCCCTCTACAAGATGGAAATTCACTAATGGCAGGGAAAACCATTCTATGCCTGAACTTCTGATTCTGAGGGGGATTTATAGATTAAAATTATTTCTCATTGGCAGTATTTCATCCATTAATGAGAGAAGGAAGAGAATCATCTAGATATCAAATAATTGCTGTTCTTTATTTAAGATGAATATATTTCTCCATTGCCAATTAGTCTGTGCTTTCTACACCTAGTAAGATGATCATATCTCTAGAGATATCACATTGAAATTTAGATAGTGAAGTCAAGTACAAGTGAAACCAATTATTGAAAAGTCTAACAACAACATCAATACTGCAAAATAAATGCTGTTCTTTATTCAAGAGGACAAAGATTCTTCTGCTTATGTAGAAGCATAGTTGAGAACATATTTCTCTATTGCCACCTGGTATTTATATTATTGAATGTTAATTACTTTGTGTTTAAAGTTCAGCTATCTGAACTCTATATAAGTAGGCCTCCTTTAAATAGGAAGTGGTATGGAAGGTAAACCAAAACTCAAATTAATTTTCAAAATATCTTCCACTGCCACCACTTAATCTTTCTTTCCCACATTTTGTCTATTTAGCTAAATAAATTTCTTAATCTATCACAACAAAAACGGATAATTAATTCCTTATCATTTGTTTTGAAAATTGAATGAGCTGGTACGCATGAATAATACCAAGTCAGAAATGGAAATGATCAGCTACTCAATAAATATTAATGACTCTTGAAAGTATTATATAACTATAGTGATAGTTGAACAAATTAATCATTCCTTCTCATAGGGAGCACTTAATAACTGCCTGGTTTAATTTGTCTTCCTTATCTGTTTGGCTCACCTTTGCCTGGCTACTGTCTCCCAAAACTTCACTATAGCAGCATTCATTTGTTTAAAATATATTTGTTTTTATGGTAGAAGATTCAAATTTTCAAATAACTCCATTTATATACAAGATAATAGATATTTTTCTTGAAATCCTAGGTGATCACAGTGAGATTTGGAATAAAGGCCTATGCTCTAACAAGCAACAAACATAAAAGCCAAAACCTTGTCACTACAATACCATGCTCATCACTAAAGTGTCAGTATCTAAAAAGGTTTTTGACCGTTCCAGTATACTCCTCACTCTCCCACTTGCTAACTTTAGCTCTGTGTGCAGAGTTTAAAGGTTTTATTATTGGACACCTTTTATTTTTTACCTTTCCTTTTAAGAAAATATTTTTATTGTAGTTTAGGTAATGTGGTTACAATAGTGTTGATATTACGAGTTTGACACACAAAGTTACTGGACCTTTACCACCAATAAGCTGCCCAAGACCCTCCCCATGGTATGTGTGCCAATTCTAGTTCTTTCAACCTCAAGCCCTCTCTCCCAACTGACTGGTAATGACATTTTGTAGTCAAAGACTGTATTTTTTCATTATTTGATACCGTTTATTTCCTTGCTTTGTTATGTGTGTGCCTGTGTGTGTATGGGCACCCAGGACTTTCCCTTCTTCCTATAAAGTATTTCATATAGCAAGATACCATCCAGTTCTATCCAAGTGACAAAAAAATGGAGATATTTCATCTTATAGAGCCATAGTATTCCCTTGCACACACATATATGTACACACAGGTGCGCACGTGTGCGTGCATGTGCACACACGCATATATATGTATATATCCTACAATTTCTTTATCCATTCATGTGTCACTGGGGATTTGGGTTGTTTCTATATCCCATCTACTGTCCTTAGCATTGCAATGAACATGGCATGCATTTTGAGTTAATATTTTGGGTTCTTGGGCTAAATTCAAAGTGGAATTCTTGACTCATAGAAAGCTCCGTAAGCTCCATTCTTACTATTTTTGAGTACTCTCCAAACTGCATCATTATATAGGTAATGATTCAGATTACAGTCCCATAAAAAACAAATGAAGTTTCCCTGGAGGGAAGCTGATACTAGTGGTGCAATTGGTGTTGAAATATTATATGCCTAAACCCCAACAATCAACAACTTTGTAAATTATAGTTCTTTAATGAAAAATAAAAATATGTTTTTAAAAAGTAAATGAGGGTTCCTTTTTCACCCCAACACCACCAACAATGGTTGTTTTCAGCTTTTTTGATATATGGTATTCTCACTGGTGTGAGATATATTGTTATTTTAATGTGTGGTTCCTTTGTTAATAAGTTACATACATTTTAATATGCCTATTGGTCATTTTTATGTATTCATTGGGGAAATATTTTTTTCATATCCCCAAACCTATCTTTTAAGTTTCTGGACCACACCTGCCTCTGTGCTCAGAGATCATGCCTGGCAGTGTTCAGGGATCAAGCAGAGGTCAGCTATATTAAAATCAAACATCTTAAAATTGGAGACTGTATGATTGTGCTTTTCCCTGTACTATCTCTTTGGAGACTGTATGATTGCTTTTCCCTGTACTATCTCTTTGACCTCTCAACCTATTTTTAAATTTTTTTGAATCACCCTAAATTACAAAGTCATTCATGTTTGACATTCAGGAGAACATGTTCCAATACCAGTTTCTTTACCCAGCCCCACTTCCCTCCACCAATGTCCTAAATTTCTCTCCCATGACCCTCACCCTGACTGCCTCTATGGCAGGCACTTAGCCTGTCCCTTAGCAAGCACAAAATAATTTATTTTATTACACATTACAATATGTACCTCATGATATTTCTACTAAATTCATTGAGTTTTTACTGAGCTGTTAGGTGCTAATTGAGTCTTTTGGGTTACTGTTTTCACTCATTGAGTTTAGTGGGTTTTTACACATTTTCCCCTTCTAATTTGCTGTGCTCCTACTGGGATGTCAGTATTATGGAATTTTGAGATCTCGCTCTGGGAGCTATGGAACTGTGGTGAATCAGCAAGATGGCATCTCAGCTGGGCCTTTCATTTGCCAGTCAAAGTAGAGTGTGGGTGGAACACTGGGACTTCCAACACTAAGCTAGCCCCATCCCAAGAGGACTCCAGAGATCTGGACCTGGAATAAATACAGGCCTACCTGGATGAGCTCAACTGTGACATCTCTCTGAGATTGGTCATCCCTTAACACATTCTTAGTGAATTCACCGGTTTTGTTATCAGACTTATTGAGTCCTTTATGTATGTTGAATATTTGTCCCTTTATCTGACGTATGGTATGAAAATATTTCCTTCATCTGAAAGTAGTGTCTGTTTAGTTTTCCAACTCAAATGTCTTTTATTTCTTTTCTTGCTTCTTGCTGTCTTGAGGACATTTTTTACTATATTGAGTTATAGTGGAAAAGGGAACATCCATGCCTTGTACATTCTTGCCTTGTGCCTGATCTCAGAGTGATTTATTTTAGTTTTTGGCCATTGAGCATGGTGTTGGCTGTGAGCTGTTTTATAAGGATGGTACTATCTTGAGGTTTCTTCCTTCTATCTCTATTTTGTTGAAGGACTTTTAAAAACATGAATGGATGTTGAATTGTCAAAAGCTTTCTCTCAGTGTATGAATATGATCATATAATTTTATTTTTTCATTTTTAAAATTTTTAATGCAAGAGTACTGCTATTTATTCAGCCATTGTTTAAGCTGATGGGCATGAACTCCATTATCTTTTCATTTTTGGATATTACATAATACATCAATTAATTTACACATGTCAAAAATTCTTAACATTTGTGACTTTATTAACTTCTGTTTCAACGAAACTATTTGTTTCTTCTTTTGTTTCCTATTTGACTCAATATTTGTTTACAGTAGCATTCAATTTCTGAATGTTGGGCATTTCTCCTATTTTTCCTGTTATTGCTAAGATCTGCATTTATGACAATGTAGTTGAAAATGATACTTGGTATGATTTCTATTTTCCTGGAAATTGGTCTCTAAAATTCTGAACTCACATATTACTGGTCCTGAAGAACATTTCACATACACTGGAGAAGAAAGTGTATATGTCATTTGGGGATGGAGAGTCCTGTATATTAATTCCAGTTCTTCCAATGCCTCCTTAAAAGAACTTCTTTCCTTTTTGGTTTTCTGTCTGGTTCACTGGTTCTGTTCACTGGTGAGAGTGGAGTGTTAAAGTACTTGAATATTACTGCATTACCACCAGTATATCTTTTCAGATATTTTAATAATGATAAATTTTCCTTTCCCTTCATTTTATGCATATGTGTTGAGGGCTAAGTCCCTTTCATTTATTTCTATTTTAAAAATTTTAATTAAATCACAGTGAGATACACAGTTCCAAAGTTATACATAATTGGGTTTCAATTATGTAATGTTCCAATACCTGTCCCTTCCTCCACCAGTGTACATTTCTCACCACTAATGTCCCCAGTTTCTCTCCTGTAATCTCTCTCCCAAACCTGTCTCTATTGCAGGCACCTCTCTCTCTCTCTCTCTCTCTCTCTCTCTCTCTCTCTCTCTTTCCTTTTTGGGCCTTGTGGTTTGCAATACAGATACTGAAAGGTTATCAAATATATCCTTTTACCTACTTTCAAAACTCTAGTCTCATCCAAAATGATCATTTCCAACTGTCATTGTCATACTGGTGTCTTCACCCACAGATACTCATGATATATATGTATATATATCCCTAAAATGAATGCAGACATTCTATATATGTACCTCTTCTTCTGACTCACTTCATTCAGCATGATACTTTCCATGTCCATCCATTTATAAACAAATTTCATGCCTTCAATTTTCCTAACAACTGCCCAGTATTTAATTGTGTAGATGTACCATGGTATCTTTATCTATTTATCTATTCTCAGGCACTAGGGTCATTTACAAATTATGACTATTATGAATGGTGCTGCAGTGAACATTGAAGTGCAGATGACATTTTTGCTGTGTGATGTCTTGGGGCCACCAGGGCATATTCCCAGAAATGGGATTGTTGGGTAAAATGGGAGCTCAATTTCTAGTTTTTGAGGAATGTTCATATTGTTTTCCCAAAATGTTGGACCAGTCAGCATTCCCACCAACATGAAGGAGTGTCCCTTTCTCCCCGTATCCACTCCAGCATTTGGTTGCTCTTGTTCTTTTGGATGTATTCTATTCTCTTTGTATTAGATGGTATCTCATTGCTGTTTTGATTTGCATCTCCCTGATGATTAGTGATGTAGAAAATTTTTTCATGTGCCTTATATTTTCGTGTGCTTTTTGGCTGTTTGAGTTTCTTCTTTGAGGAAGTTTCTGCTCACTTTCTCTCCCCATTTTTGAGGGGGTGTGGGTGTTTGTTTCTTGTAAAGTTCTACCAGTGTCTTGTATGACTTTGATATTAACCGTTTATCAGATGAGTATTGGGTAAATAATTTTTACTGTAGCATGTGTTGTCTGTATCTTAGACATCATTTCTTTTTGGCTTTTGGGGTCACACCCGGCAATGTACAGGGGTTAGTCCTGGCTTTGCACTCAGGAATTACTCCTGGTGGTGTTCAGGGGACCATATGGGATGCTGGGAATCGAACTCGGGTCGGCTGCATACAAGGCAAATGCCCTACCCACTGTACTATCACTCTGGTCCCGATACCATTTCTTTTGAGGTGCAGAAGCTTCGTAGTTTAATACAGTCCCATTTGTTTATTTTTGCTTCCACTTGCTTGATCAATAGTGGTTCACCTTTGAAGATGCTGTTAGCTTCAATGTTATGGAGGGCTTTACCTACGTTTTTTTCCACGCACCTTATGGAGTCAGGCCTGATGTTCAAATCTTTAATCCATTTCCTCTGAGTTTTGTGTATGGCATTAAAAAGTTGTCTGAGTACATTTTTTTACAGGTAACTGCCAAATTTTCCCAGCACCACTTGCTGAAGAGGCTTTCCAGCTCCACTTCAAATTTTTCCTCTTTATCAAAGATTAAATGATAATATATTTGAAAGTCTGTGTCAGGATATTCAACTCTATTCCGTTGGTATGCAAGCATGTCTTTATTCCAACACATGCTGTTTTAATTACTACTGCTATGTAGTATAGTTTGAAGTTGGGGAAGGTGATACCTTTTTTTTCAAAGGTTACTTTGGATTTTCTTGGTTTTTGGTTTATTTTTCCATATGAATTTAAGGAGTGTTTCTTCTCTTTATCTGAAAAATTTCATGGTTATTCTTATAGGGACTGCACTGAATCTCTATAATGTGGTAAGTCCCTTTTAAACTTTCCAGTATGCATCAACCATCCCTATACTTACAGATACCTTTAGTTTGAATGTTCTTTGATCTTATATGAATGCAGTAATCTTATTTTTAAAAGTTTTATTGGACTGTATGATAGTTTTCTAATATTTTATTCTCACCCCATAATATTGTGCGAGTTTAAGATTGTCTCTAGTAAGCATAAGGTTGTATACTGTTTCCTTATTCATTCAGCCACTGTTGTAATAGAAGAAAAGTATATTATAAAGGAAGAGTTTATTCCACTGACATTTAGAGAAAATATTGTACGAAGAAGCAATACGCTTGGGGTCTGGAGTGATAGTACAGTAGGTTGGACGTTTGACTTGCACACGGCCGACCCAGGTTTGATTCCTCCATCCCTCTTGGAGAGCCTAGCAAGCTACCGAGAGTATCCCTGGAAAGCTACCCGTGGCATATTAGATATGTCAAAAACAGTAACAACAAGTCTCTCAACGGAGACGTTACTGGTGCCCACTTGAGCAAATTGATGAACAATGGGACGACACTGCTACGACAGTGCTATAGTCCATTATATGAAGAAATGGTTTACCAGTTTTCTTTTTACCTTTTTCTTTTTTAATTGAATCACCATGAGAACAGTTACAAAGCTTTCAGGTTTAAGTCTTGGTCACACAATGATCAAACACCCATCCCTTCACCAGTGCACATGTTCCACCACCAAGAACCCCAGTATACCCCCATCCCACCCTTCCCTCTGCCTATGCGGCAGATGATTTCCACTTTCTCTCTTTCTCTACTTTGTGTTTTTTTTTTTACTTTATTTATTTTATTTTATATTTTTAAACTTTTTATTAAATCACCATGTGGAAAGTTACAAAGTTCTCAGGTTTATGTCTCAGTTATACAATATTCAAACACCCATCCCTTCACCAGTGCCCATATTCCACCACCAAAAACCCCAGTATACCTTCCACCCCCACCCCCCACCCCCTACTGTATAACTAATGAATTTCACTTCATTTTCTCTTTACCTTGATTACATTCCAACACAAAACTCACTATTGTTGTTGGAGTTTCCACCCAAGAAAGACAGCCCTACTACCAAGGAAGCATTTGATACTTAGTTTTCCATTGCTGGGAATGAAGAGATATGTAGCCCCACTGCTCCAAGTACATAGCTCTTTTTTTTTCCTCTTTCCTTTTCCTTTTTTCCCCCCTCATCCCCCTTCCTGCGCCTCATAGTATGGTGTACGCCACGCCGCGTTTCTCCCTGAAAATGGGAAACAACCTGGAAAGAGGGATATTTCCTCTTCTCGACAGGCGTGGGGCTTTTGCTTAGTTCACAGTCCAGAGAGGTGGCTGCTACATTAATAACCTTCAATATTTCAACAAAAACTTACGGTTATTATTTGGAGTTTCCCCCCAAGTCAGACCTGTTCAAAAGGAACCGTTTCACATTGCTGACAATTAAGAGATGTTAAGTCTCTTAAGGTTTTGGATTTCTGTATAATGTCCAGGGAAAATTCTGCCAGAAATTGCATAGCTCAGCTTACAGTCCCAGTGCATTGCTGTAAGAAGTCTCTGGAATCAAAGTCTTTAGGCACAGAGGGTCCACTTCACTCTCAGCAACTCCAAATTTATCTGGGCCAAGGGCGTGCCGGTTATACCCCCTTCCCATGAGTCCCTAGGAGCCCCAAGTGTAAAAATCGAATACCTCTGGGTTAGGACTCTTCGAAGATGGCGCCTGCCATGTGGGTGCCGCTGCCGCCACAGTCATTTTTCATGCAGAAAGACTCTCTCTCAACTTTGATTGCATTCAATTTTTTGATAGAAGACCCACCATTATTATTTGGAATTTCCCCCTAACAATCAGACCTGCCAAAAAGTCATCATTAGATAATTTGTTTTCTATTGTTGATAGTGAAAAGCATATGATGCTGTTGTGTTCTCATGATTTTGGATTTCTGGTATCTTAGTAATTAAATCCAGAGGGATTTCTGCCAAAAGATACTGGGTTCCGAGATTGGTTTGTGTGCCTCTGGGATCACAGCCATTCAGGAGCCTGCAGAGCCATTTGTGGGTGACAACTTGGTGTCTCGTCAGGGTGGAGAGAGGGCTGGTTCCACGCCCCATCCTGAGAGGCCCCTATCATCTTGTCACTGCAAGCTCGTACATCTCTGTCCAGTAGGCTCTAAAAGATGGTGGTCACCATGCTTCCACCAAAGGGAGAAGGCGGAAAGGACAACTCCCTTTGTCACCCAGGTTGGAGAGGGGTTTTAGCTTAATTCACAGTCCAGCAACATTTCTGTCAAAAGCTGCTGGATTCTGAGATTGGTTTGTGTGCCTCTGGGATCATGGCCGTTCAGGAGCTGGAGGAGCCATTCATGGGCGGCCGGTTTTACTATTTTTCAAGAGTATGTTAGTTATTTTTGTCATTTGCCATTTACCTTTTGTAGAGCATTATGTATTCCTTGAAGAGCCTGTTTACAGATGACAAATTCCTTGAGCTATTGTTTGTCTGGGAGTTATTTCACTGATCCCTCAAATCTGAGTACCAACTTTCTAGAATTGAGGATTCTTGGTTGGAGGTTCTTTGTATTCTTTATTCTGAATATATATCATTCCATTCTCTTCTTGCTTATAGGTTTAAATTGAGTAATTTGATGTGGGTCATATAGGGTATCCCTTCCACATAAATATTTGTCATTTTCACTGTTTTAAGGAGTATATCTCTTTATCTTTTTGATAATGCCGTGTCTTTTTATTCTACTGCTGATATTTATTTTGTCTGGCACCCTGGGCCATGTATATCAGTACACATTTTTCTTTCCTCAGATTGTGAAAGTTCTTTGTTATTTCTTCTATCCACCATTCTTCCCACTTCTCTTTCTTCTTCTTTTGAAGTTCCAGTAATATGGTGGTCTTTCCCCTTGAAATTGTCAAATATATCTTTTAAATTCTTGTTATTTTTCAATAATTCATTTTATGTTTTTGGATACTTATAAAACATTCTCAGAAATGCCAGGGGTCACTCCTCACAATACTTCACCAAATCGGCTAGTGGTTGAGTACTAGGGTATGAGGATATGATGTTCCTCTACCCTATGGTGCTAGGGACCACTCTGGGCCACACCTAACAGGTTCAGAGGCCTCCACTGCCACACTCTACTTCTAGGAGCCTGTGTGGTGCTGTGGTTCAAACTCGGGTTCTATATCCCTGAATCACTTTCCTTTTAAAATCTATTTTCTATTTCCTTTTCTTTATTTAAAATGTCATGTACCTTGTCTGCAAGGTTGCTGGTACTGTCTTTCCTTACTTCCTCTGTTATGTTGTCGAGTCCTTTATTTTTGTATTTTTGGCTCCTTTATTTCTGCCTGAATGAGTTTTAAAAATTTTTCCATCAATCTTTCTTCAAGTTTATTGATTCTCTCTTCCAATTATTTCCTCAGTTTAGTGAACACCAGGAAAATTGTTCTTAAATTATTATCAGGAAGTTTAGAAAGTTTTGGTGTACTTGAAGAATTTCCTGAAATTCTGTCCCCATCCATTGATACAGCTGAATGCCTTAAATAAAAATATCATTATTGTTGGTGCTATGGGGGCGCTAAGGGTAGAATTCTAAGTTTTAGTTTGCCTGATAAGATACCCCTGCATATGTTATAGTCTGGTACCTATGATTCTATTTATTCTGTTGATTACTTGCAAGCATAGCCATCTTGAAAGGATTACTCACATGTTTGCAAGGTTTAACTGGTTCTTGTGGCTCTTCATTGTGTGCATCTAGGTGAATACAGGTGGGTTCTGGTCATTAGAGTCCTGTAGTTCGTATAGTCCCAAGATCTAGCTTACATGGGCTCTGGCCAAGGATTCGCAGTTGCTGGTTTCTGGCAGTTTGTATGTCATCACAGTGCATCAAACTTGGACATTGACTGATATTCTGATCACATGATCCTGGTCCTGGTAATAGCTGGTCAACGAGCAAGCTGATCATCATAATGCCTGTTGTGTTTTTTTTTTCTTTCTGTGCATTTGTTAGTACCAGTTCAGGGATGGTTGCTCCGAATCATTGACTCCAGAGTAGAGCTCAATTGTGGGGTGTCTGCTTCCTAGTGTGGCCTCTGGAATGGTGACTATCAGTGGAGGCCTCAGGTAGGGCTGACCCCATCTGTAATTTCTGGGGTGACAGAACACTGCCTGTGCTCCATACTGCCATTTACTAGTCTCTAACAGTAGGTGCAGTCAGTAAACTGAACTTCTGTGAGGCGTTTGTGTTTGGTGTCTCCTGCCTTAGGTTAGAGATTAGGTCTGCTACATCTATAATGAGGAAGTTTCCTTTAGTGATTAACCAACTGTAACTACAAACCTGTCAGTTCCTGCCTCAACTTTGAATTTGTTTGGTAAACCAAGGTTTTGATTCTTTCCAACTGGAGCTGAGGCTGCAATCCTGTTGGGCAGTGTTCTCTTTCAGAATGTCTGCAACTGGCCTATGACATGCGCTTCAAGACATTTAAATGGGTTTAACAGGTAATGAGAGTTTTTTCAATTCAGCAAATGCAGGTACAAAGCTGAACTGTAAGACTCCTTTTGTTAAGCACCCTCATAAAAATATATTGAGTGGGGCAAGGTCACAGCTGCAAATCTTGCCTTTAGAAGCTGCCCATTGTGAAGCTGTGGTTCTGTGTTCCACAGCATAGAATATCCCTGAGGCAATGGATTTATTCTCCAGTGGTCTCCAAATGCTTTTAAGTGTTTGGATGAATTTCTACTTACTTTTAAAAATTTCCTTGTGAAGTATAGGCTATAAGTCCTCTTTGAAGAATTTTTATATCACAATAGGACATAAGATTTGCTTTCAAGACTTTGATTATTGTTATAATTTTCATGTTTGCATTTGGTCTCAGGTTTTCTATTTCCTCATGACCAGTCCTGATGTATAAAATGTTACTTTTTATTTTTCTAGGTTTTCTAGTTTAGTGGCATAAAGTGGTTTATAGCAGTCTCTTGTGACCCCATGTTTTTTGTATTATCTGTTGCAACTACCCCTTTTATTACTGATCTTATTTATTTGACCCCATCTCTTTTTTCTTCATGAGACTGGATAAAGTTTTGCCAATCTTGTATATTCTTCCAACTAATTAGCTCTTGATTTCATTGATCTTTTCTTGGGTCACATCCAGGAGTGCTCAGCATAATATTCAAGGGTTATTTATATCAGTGCTTCGGGTTCTGAGGTAGTATTCAGGAGACCATGAGATGCCATGAACCTCCAACACAGAAAGAAATCACAATAGCCCTTTGAGATATCTCGCTGGCCTTCACTAAGATTTTGTATTGTCCTTTTGATTTCTGTTTTATTTATTTATGCTCTTAATTTTGTTAGTTCATTCCAAATAAACTGACTTGTGCTTCATTTATTGTTCTTTTTATAGTACTCTGAAATGTAAAGTTAGGACAATAAGAATGGCACATACCAATAAAACCAGGAATAGTTGTGAGGAGGTGGTGAAAAAGGAGCTCTCACCCACTGCTTGTAGGAATGTTGTCTGACTTAACCCCTATGGAAAACAGTTTGGAGAGGTCTCAGTAAAGTAAGAACTGAGCTGTTATATGACCCAGCAATTTCACTTATGGTTATCTACCACCAGGACCAAAAATTTATGCAAAATGCCACATGCACACCATTATTTATTGCAGCACTTAGTACAGTAGCTTAAGTATGAAATTAACCTATGTGTCCAATGACAGATGAGCGGATTATGAAGGTGTCATTACAGAAACAAAATGCAATACTACACAGCTATAAGAAATGATAAAATCATGCAATTTGCTTCAACTTGGATGGAACTGGAGGTTACCATGTTAAGTGAAATCAAAAGAAGGACAAAACACAGGATGTTCTCAGTTCTCTGTGGCATGTAGGGTAACTGAGGGTGAATATAAAATATTAAAGGGGTATACCAAGATTATGCTACACCCCAGAATATAGGAAGGAGTGTAGGGAAGGAAAATATCAGGAGGGAGAAAAAGAGGTTGGCAAGACATAATGGGCGACAGGTATAAGAGACTCAGGTACAATGAAGGTATAGAGGACTGACAAAGTTATATATCCAAACCACAGTGTCAACAGCATTGGAAACATGATTTAGGAACTGGAGCGATAGTAAAGTAGGTAGGAGGTAGGGTGTTTGCTTTGCATGTGGCCCCACCTGAGTTCCATCCCAGCATCCCATATGGTCTCCCTGAGCCCCACCATGTAAAATTCCTGAGTGCAGAGCCAGGAGTAACCCCTGAAAATTGTCAAGTGTGGAATCACCCCTTCTGTCCAAATAAAACAAAAGAAACCCCTTGTGAACCCACCCATGATATTTAAATTATAAATATGTAAAATTTTAAATATGGAAGGGGGCAGGGGAATTGGAGTTGGAAAGGAACCTGTGGACAGTGGCAAAGAGAAGTTGACACTAGTGGTGGGGCTGGTGATAGAACCTCTGTGCCTGAAATTCAACTATGAATAACTTAGTAAATAATGGTGTCGTTATTTAAAAAATTTAAAAAGTAAGACTGTCTAAAGAAAATGTCTACTTTCTTTAATATTTCTATTTATACAGGTTTCTTACCAAAGATTTCAATGATCCTTAATAGAAACTGTGCATTTTGAAACAAATAAATAAAATGTAAGTTTAGGTCCAGAAGAGATCAACAGGCTGAGCAAAAGCTTTACATGAAGCTTGAGTTCAATCCCCTGGAACTGCATGATGCCTATGCACTGCTGGGAGTGACCTCTGGAACAAGTGGCTGAAGAGTACCCTCCAAGCACCACCTAGTATGGTTACCAAAACCAATATTATTAGATTTTGTTTGGGGATATACCCACCTGAACTTAGAGCTCATTCCTAACTCTGTACACAGGAATCACACTTGGAAGAGCTCAGGGGATCATATATGGTGCAAAAGATCGAATCCAGGTTGATCGCATTCACGACAATCTCCTTACTCCCTGTCTTATCTCTCCAGCCTGTGGCAAAACTTTTTTAAAGTATCATTTTGTTTACCAATTTAAACTTTGTGTGTGTGTGGGGGGGGTGCTACACTTGGTAGTACTGAATGCATACTCCTGAATCTGTTCTCAGGTATCACTCCTGGCAGACGTGGGAGACCACCTGGGGTGGAGTAGATTGAACCTGGGTTGGCCTCCCTGTACTACCTCTCAGGTCCTTACTTAATAAATTTTTTATATTAAAGCTGGAGTGAAAGTAAGTCTGAATTTTTTTTTTTTTTTGCTTTTTGGGTCACACCCAGCGATGCTCAGGGGTTACTCCTGGCTTTACACTCAGGAATTGCTCCTGGCGGTGCTTGGGGGACCATATGGGATGCCGGGGATCGAACCCGGGTCGGCCACGTGCAAGGCAAACGCCCTACCCGCTGTGCTATCGCTCCGGCCCCAAGTCTGAAATTTTTATATAATATAAATATCTATGCGAAAATAGCAGTATATTTTATGAATAAAAAACACAGCTGTGCTGGATTTATGCATTTCAAATTTAAAGCCTCCAGAGCAGCATGTTGAATGAGCAGAGACAGTGAACTGGAAGGCTTCTCCTTGGCCAAGGAGCCCAAATGAGCACCTAGGCGAGAGGGGTCACTTGTGGTTTTAGAAGTGCGCTGGAAGTTGAATTTTAACCCAAAATTGGCACCGACATGGGGCCCCTCCTCCACAGGTACAGCAGCAGCAGGAAGCGTGACCTCAGCCGCTCATGAGACCAACAGTTAATTTCTCCTTTCATAGGAAGTGCATTGGACTCATGTCTCAGCGTCTGTTACCTAACTCTTACAAGGTCAGCCTGGGTACCCCAACCACATTAGACCAACAGTTCACTAGCCTATTCCAATCAAAATACTCCCAAAATTCACCAAAATAATGGTGAGCACGAGAATTTATACAAACCAAGTGTAAAAGAACACATCTCCTGAAGCTGCGCTAGAGGTTTCACATAAGTCACACAAGAGCAACAAAGAGGAAGGGGATATCCTTGAAGGGGAAAAAGGAGACTGCCATCAACCGACCTTGTCCAGAGTCCTCCCTGGCAGTGAGAGGGGGATACTCATAGTGAATTGGAAGGATCCACCTCCATATTACTATAGAAACATGGGGAAAGAGCACAGATCCCCACCACAAGGAGTGGATGAAGAAAAGAGCCCTGAAGCCTCAACAGGGAATACCCATATAACACATCTCTCTGATAAAGAATTCAGAGATGAAATGGTGAGGATGTTCAGTGAGTTCAAAGAAATGGTCGAACAGACATCCAATAAAATACAGGAGGATATCAAATTTACTACATTACAGTTGATACCACAGGAAATTAATGTAAATGTCGACACAATTAGTTGGAGCTGTTATAACAAAATACCATAGAATTGTATGTTTTGAAAGGTGGGAAGTTTTTGTCTCACAGAATTTCAAGATCAGAGTATGAGTAAGGTCATGTGAGGGCACTCTTCTGGGTCACAATTTTTTTCTACCCTTGCACGGTAGAGGGAAGAACTAATCTTCTGGGACCTTCTTTAAAAGATAATACATCTCATTCATTAGGAAGTAACCCTCATATAAATGTGAATTAATCACATGCCAAAACCCCTCTTAACCATCACTTTGGACATTATGTTTCAATACAAAATTTGGGAAGTTCATGAACGTTAAGATCACAGCAATGGTGCACTATATTCAAAAAGTTTTGTGGAATAAAATGGAGGGTCTACTCCTTTCACAATATTGTAGACAGAAAAATTGAGTTACAATGTAGAAATACAGTTTACTTAGATGCTCAGGGAGAGTCTATGGCCATGTTTGTAGGAAAACTACTTCAGGCTATATTCAGGTTTATATTCTTTTAAAATAATTTAGCAGAATGGAATGAGATCATATCAGTAAACTTCCAAATCTACAAATCCAGATGAGAGACTCTTTCATTTGGAGGGTCAGAATACTCGGATATGTTCTGGAACCTTTGCATCACAAAGGTAAGCCAGTCTGTGTGAAATGAGTGACCAACACAGTAAAAAAGAAGTATGAAGTGTTTAGTTATTATCAGAAGAGTAATTACCAGCAAATTGCCACCTTTATAAGGACAGCAACAGATGTGTGACAGCTGGGCTAAATGAATGTCTGGTAGGCTTTTTTACTGTATAATCTCTGTACATATTATGGGGAAAAAACAGGTGTGACTAGTCAGTTGTCCTATCAGGAGAAATGATATCACCCAGAGTGTGTACTAAACTTAATGGTTTGTTTTTCTTGGCTTGTAATATAATGTGGCAATCAATTTATGGTGCTGTAGTGAATAATTTATATGTATAGAATACATATTATCTTAAAAGTTTATGACAAGGTATTGGCTCTGGTATTTCATAATTCTAACTCCTATGTGAAAGCTTTGTAAAAATGTATGTTGATTTTAATTCCTGAAGCCATGTCCCAAAACCACTACCATAGTACATAAATAAAAAAGACATTAGTGCATTTCACACTCTCGAGTGTCTCAGACGTTAAAATATTCACTAACTCTTAACACAAGTATCAAAGAGAATTAGATTACCATTTAAGAGACCAGAACTCTAGTCAGTGTCTGTGTCATTGAATACTTTAGGGGTTGTTTAGAAACAGATAAATTGTTTATCTCTCTGTGCTTCATTATATCTAAATTAGATGATTTGGTTAATTATGTCTAAGTCCTTTCTTTGATTCTATTATGTTGCAGGGGAAACACAGTGTTTTGGAAATTTTTCTTTTATATAATTTTTATTCTGGCACTGTGATTTACAATACTGTTAATTATAATTACCTTGCATATATCTTTCTAACACCAGATCTGCCACCAGACTGCCCAATTTCTTTCACCCATGTCCAAAGGATACATCCCATCCACCCCCTTCTCCTTAGGTAAACCTCAGTCCTATAGATAAAATCTCCAAATCTCATGGCTTTGGCCATTTTATTGTCCCTTTATTATGTTTCTTTATATCCCATATATGAGAGACAGCTTTTTTTCTTTATTGCAGACATGGTGACGCACTGTAGCAGCACTGTAGTACTGTCATCCCGTTGTGCATGGATTTGCTCTAGTGGGCAACAGTAACGTCTCCATTGTGAGACTTGTTGTTACTGTTTTTGGCAAATTGAATACACAACAGGGAGCTTGCCAGGATCTGCCATGTAGGCGGGATAGTCTTGGTAGTTTGCCAGGCTCTCTGAGAGGGACAGAGAATCGAACCTGGGTCGGCTTCGTGCAAAGCAAATGCCCTACCAGCTGTGCTATCGCTCCAGTCCACACATCTACACATAAATGAAACCAAACATAAAATTACAGCAAATTATAAACTAATAAATTGATTTCTTTCAAAAATTGTGCTTTACAGAAATATACATTTTTAAAATGGTATGAATATTTCTGTGATAATGCATCCTAAATTTACATGAAATAGATTAATTTTACCAATATAATTGATAAGTGTGAGTAAGTGTGTGTAAGTGTGAGTGTAAGTGTGAGTAAGTAGATAAAATTGAGTGTGAGGCGAGGTATTTAAAAAAGTGAGAGACAGTTAAGCAGAAGTTGGCAAACTTCTCAAAGCTGCAAATAGACCAAAAGCATACATTTAGTACGGGTTTATGGACTTAAAATTTTTTATTAATTTATTTAATTGAATCATCATGTGGAAAGTTACAAAGTTCTCAGGCTTATGTCTCAGTCATGAGACATAATGCTCAAACACCCGTCCTTTCACCAGTGCCCATATTCCACCATCAAAAAAAAAGAAGAAAAAAACAGTATACCTCCCACCCCACCCCCACCCTCATAACTGATAAATTTCAATTCATTTTCTTTTTACCTTGATTACATTCCATATTTCAACCCAAAACTCACTATTGTTGTTAGAGTTTCAACACAGAACTCACGATTCTTGTTGGAGTTTATCCCCCAAAATACGGCCCTATTGACAAGGAAGCATTTGATAATTAGTTTTCCACTGATGAGAATGAAGAGGTATAAAGTCTCTTCAGGATTTCTGTATTTTAGTAATTAAGTCCAGAAAGATTTAAGTTGGAAATTGCATCATTTCCCTTCCCGGGGCAGCATGGAGCAAAAGCTTAGTTCACAGTCTGGAGACATGGCTGCAAGCATTTGCTGGGACCAGAAGTCATATAGCTGGTTCTGGATCCTGGGCGTTCAGCAGCAAAGCGGCTGTGCAAAGGTACGGCCACCCGGGTTGAATCTCGGTGGAGCTCGAGGTGATGCCGGCCCTGGCCCAAGACTACAGGACTTAAAATTTTATGCAAACCTGAAAATGAAGGGAAGAAGAAGCCTAATTACAGTTACACAGATTCTAGAGTTTTGTTTTTCCAAATAATGTATCATCAGTTCCTATGTATACCATTAGTCTGTGTAGTTTCTACTACTAACTCCTGAATGCAAGGTTATAAAAATTTGTGCAAATATTTATTCCTTTTTGTTTTTTGTTTTCCCTTTTTTTGGGGGGGTTCTTTTAGCACAAGTTTCCTCCTATACTAAGGGCTTACTTTGATTTTGTGCTCTGGGATTACTCCTGGCAGGTTCAGGGAGCTATATGTGGTGCTGTGAATCAAACTTATGGGCAAGGCAAGTGCCGTAATCACTGTACTATAGCTCTGGCCACAACTCAAGCATCTTATTAACATATATTTCCAGTATTGTGGATCAGTATATTTTATTTTAGTTATATCTTATAGGAGATCACAGCAATTTCCATGACTGTGTGTATTTTAAGGACAGAATGTTATGCTCCTTCAAAGTATATTACTTCTCTATAGCCACAACCAAAATACCAATATTTTCTTTATTATTATTATTTTTAGTGAATCAAGGGCTGGAGCAATAGCACAGCGGTAGAGTGTTCACCTTTCACGTGGCCGACCCGTGTTTGATTCTTCCACCCCTCTTGGAGAGCCCGGCAAGCTACTGAGAGTATCATGCCCACACAGCAGAGCCTGGCAAGCTACCCGTGGCGTATTGGATATGCCAAAAACAGTAACAATAAGTCTCTCAATGAAAGACTTTACTAGTGCCCGCTCAAACAAATCGATCAGCAATGAGATGACAGTGACAGTGAGTCATCGGGAGGTACAGTTTCATACTTACAAACTTCCATGCCTGCGTTTCAGTCATACAATGATTGAGTACCCATCCCTCCACCAGTGCCCATTTTCCACCACCAATGATTCCAGTATCTCTCCCCCAACCCTCACCTCATTCTCCCCCCCAACCCACCTCTGTGGCAGGGCATTCCCTTTTGTATCAATATCTTTACAAAAAGTATTAGTACATTAGAATCCGTGCCCACTTTGATTCCCTTCCCCACTTGCCCTCTGACAACCTGAAAAGCTCTTTAGTTCTACTCAACAGGTTTGCTCCAGTGTTTTGTTTATTTATATCCCATAAGAGAATGAGATTATCCAATACTTGTTATTATCCAATCCAATATTTCACCTAACGTTATATGTTCCTGTTTCATCCATGTTGTAGGAAAAGAAAAGATATCCTTTCTTGTGTTTATTATTTCATTGAGTGCCACAGTTACCTTAAGACATAGCATTTTTAACTAGTCATCAATTGATGTGAATTTAAGCTAATTCTGTTTAGTCTATTTTGAATAGATGAAGCCGCTATAAAAATAAGGATATAAATATCCATTCTGATAAGCATTTTCATATTCTTCAGATAAGTGTCTACAAATGATATTTCTGCATCATACGGAATTTCTATTTTCATATTTTTAAAGATCCACAATATTTTTTTCACATTAATGCTGCACCAATTTATATTCCCAGCGATACTATCTGAGGCTTTGTATTTCTTTTCACCTCTGCCAACACTTATATTTCTGGCCTTTTTAATATAAATCATTCTCACCTCACAGTGTGAGGTAAGGTGATATTTTTGTTTTGAGTTATATTTCTATGATAATTATGTGATAATGAGAATTTTTATATGCCTGCTGGCCATCTATATGTCTTTTGTAAAGTTTCTGTTCAGGTCTCCTATCCATTCTTTGATGGGCTTGTTTGTTTCCTTGCTGAATTTTGTGAGTTCCTTATATATCTTTGATAGTTGCTCTTTGTCAGATGCATAGATATATAGCTTTTAAACTTTAGTGTTACCAAACTAATCTGAAAAGCTTGCTAGAAATATAAATTCTGACCAGTAAAAGAGTTGTCACACATAGAGGAATAGTGCTATAGATGTTAAAATTTCTCCCGAGTTAAGTTTCTCTCAACTGTTAGCTCCACAGTTGGCTCCTAATCTACTTAGATAATTGTCAAGTATATGACACAACCCCTTGGGATTATTCATATTACTATACAGGCTCAGGACCAGCTCATTAATCTATTTATACTGCCCTCATCTTGTTTAGAAAAGGACTGTCTCTGAATATTTATATCCGATTTCCTTACCACATGGTTGAAATTAGTTAATGTACAGGAATGATATCTTCTCTCCTGTCTAGATATGGCCTCTCTACTCCATGTCTAGGTCCTCTTTCCTGTCTCAGCATGGCTACTCTACCTTTAATGCAAATATTCTTACAAGAGTTTCAGTAGGTGTTCCATAAAGTTCATTTCTTTATGACTCTTATAATTATCCAATTCATATGCACAAACCTGGTTTTATAACCTCTGTGTGCAAATTCCACAGAGAATTTACCAGTTCCACAACTCTGTTCCAGTTTTTCCATTTGACTCATTCTGGTGCTCCCAACACTTTTGGGGGTTCGGTCTATTGTGTGTAGTAGACATGAAATCAGGGTAGACTACATGGTGGAAATTGTATTTGGTTGATATTTGAAGAAATAGGTCAGGATTGCTTCAGAGATGGAGATTAAAGGCATTCTGGAAAGAAGCAATAGTCTAATAAAATGCATAATTGAATAAAGTACAGATTCTTAAATTTAAGTTCATATACAAAAAAATCTGGGAATAGTTTTTGTTCAAAATGCAAATTCCCGAGCCAGAACAACAGAAAGTCTAATTAGCTTGGTCTAGAATAAAATCCAATTATCTACATATTTAGCAACCGCTTAGGTGATTTATATAGTTATTCATAAAAAAGGATCATACAAATAATAAACTAGAAACAAGTCTGTCCTTACACATAATGAGATATATTGTTGTTTCTGATATGCTAAAATACACTATTTGTCTAAGTTGATAAAAATTTTTTACTACAAGCTGTTAATCTATATAGAACAATGGTTCAAAGTTTTCTCTCAGGCAGCAGCATATCAATCTGTTAGAAATGCAAACTAAGGGATTTTACCCCAGAATACTAAACCGGAAGTTCTAGCATGGAGGCAAGCCACTTGAGTTTAGATAAGCATTCCAGGTGATTCTGATGCCTAACTAGTATGGACTCTGTGTTATAAGTGCTTTGCTTCTTAAATTGTGCATTGCAAGCCCATGTGGGGTCACATAACTGGATGTGGGAGTTGCAAAAACTTTGGCAGTAGTGTAAGCTTTCTGAACATACAATGATAAAAATTAATTGAAAAGCAAACTCATAATTAATTCAAGGCAGCACTTGCCCATATTGCACTTCCTTCCTGAAAATTTTTTTTTTGGCAGAATAGATGATGAATCTGGGAAACTACTACCCTGGGCAGAGGCAGGAATGTCTTTCCTTTCCTATAGAGAGCAGCCTGAGGCTAGGAATAATGAATAACTGAAATCAGAAAATTAGAAAGGGTACATTAAGTTGTTGACCTTAGAGAAACAATAAGCATTCTAATAATTTGGACAATGTTACACCAATTAATTAGCCAGGATGAAATGTACAAATTTCTATAAAACATAAAACTAATACTTTTGACTTCTGATTTTGATGAAGTCATTGCCTTTATCTTCACAGTTAAAAAAAGAACAAAGAAAATAAAAAACTCTTCTTTGGCACATCAAAAGTGAGGTTACAGATCAAACTGCTGTTCCAAAGTTATAAAGACTTCTAAACCAGAGTTTAGAACATGAGCCAGAATTTCCTAGAGTAGTAGCCAGAGGAAATATCCAGTAAAAAACCTAGTAGAGCAGGAAAACACACTGTAGTTGACTAATAATTGTTGGTGACTTAATGTAATGTTCTCAACATTTGACAATTGCCAACTCCAGGATATCTAAGTCTTGGCAGGGGTGTGGGTACATAGAAGCTATACCATGTTCTCATAATGAAGATGAAGTTTTTACAAAGCCCTCAACTTTCCATAAGGAAAGGATAAAAATTACCCTTTGCAGCACTCCAAAAGCATTCTACTTAGGTTATGAAAGCCTGCCCTTAAGGGAAATGTTTTCCAAAGTTTAATTTACTGAAATTTTACAGTAGCCTAACCAACTCATGTTAAAGTAAAGAGGATAGGGCCAACTTCAACCACATTTAGCCTTCTATTTGTGGGAAGACAATACCTTTCCATCCTCCTTTTGCTTCTGAAGTAGAGATATAGGGGCCGGAGCGATAGCACAGCGGATAGGGTGTTTGCCTTGCACGCGGCCGACCCGGGTTCAATCCCCGGCATCCCATATGGTCCCCCAAGCACCGCCAGGAGTAATTCCTGAGTGCAAAGCCAGGAGTAACCCCTGAGCATTGCTGGGTGTGACCCCCCCAAAAAAAAGAGTGAAGTAGAGATATAATGAAAAGTATTTATAAAAGTTAAGCCCAGGTGATACATTAAGGAGACCCACGCCTAATAACTGGACTACACAACACTTTTCTGACAAACCCTAAAACCACCTCACCACTTTATTCAGTATAATGCAGTATCCAGAAATTCACATTTTGGACCTTGTTAAGATATTTTATGTAAAGAGAAAAAGACAACAGAGGAGAACGGAAAATCAAAGATTCTGTAGAAGGAACCTAATGGCAATGGTAGAAGATATTTTTGGCACTTTGGTTGTGATTGTGGTGCAGTAAATGTATGTCAAAGCATAAACATTAACGTTATTGTAAGCCATGTTACCTCAATAATAATAAAACATTTTAAGAAAAAAAAATAAGGATACCAGGGGGAACTCTTTGACATGTACAGTTACAGCAAAAAATAAGCACAATTTAACTGCTAACCAAATAAACACAAACCTTACACTAAAGCCTATTCATCCCAGTTCATTGTATGTAGTACATCGTGTACAACTTTCAAGATGATTACAATAATGCTAAAATGCTAAAATAATATAATTTGATAAAACAGTGCTGTAATTATCAAATTTAGACATGATAAAGATGTAATGATCAAAGATGGAATTTAATTTCAGATGTGATTAATATGCTAAGAGTTCTATTTGGATATTTGGACAACATTCAAGGACACATGTAAATATATGTAGTGATGAAAACTTTAATAATCAAGAGGAAATGCTATAAATAAAAAATAAGTGAAATGTAGAATGCCTTTGATGGGCTTATCAAAAGACTAGACATGACCAAAGAAAGAAGTAGTCATCTTGAAACAGTGCCAATATATTTTCAAAACTGAAGTGAGAGGATACATAAAGATAAAGTGGAAGTTTTAGGAAATATATGACAATTAAAAACCTATAATACACATACATTTCCAGAAGAAGAAAAGAACAGAAGAAAAATGGAAACAATATTGATTTAGAAACTTACCCCCAAAATAAAAAAGCTTTAACCACAAACCCATAAATCTACCAATCAAAATAAGAATAATCTATGAATAGTAGACTTCCACTGAGAAATATCATACTCAAACCCCTAAAAGAAGGAATAAAATTAGAAAAGATAGAGAAAAAGAGCCACCTTACATAGAGAAAATTAAGGATACCTATTTTGTTGGAATTGTCATTAGACGTCATGAAAACAAGAAAAAAGTGAATTTTTATTATTTTATTTAAATACAAGGTACTTAAAGTGTTCATAGAATAAATAAATTTCAACAAAATAATTCTGTATCCAGAAAAATTATCTTTCAAATGAAAAGGAGAATGAGGACTTTATCAAACAAATAAATCTTGGGAGAATTCATCTACAGTAGATCTGCCTTACAAAAATGTTAAAATAAGTATTCAAGAAAGAAATATAGGTAAGAAATTAAGAATCAACAGAATTACCTGCTTTACAGACCTTATTGCCCAAAAAGAGAGGGCGTGAGGGAGAGAGAGAGGAGAGAGAGAGAGGGAAGGAGGGAGGGAGAGAGGGAAGGAGGGAGGGAGGGAGAGAGGGAGAGAGGACATAGAGAGGGAGGGAGGGAGGGAGAGAGGACACAGAGAGAGAGAAGTAAATTGCCTGCCACAGAGGCAGGCAGGGATGGGGGAACAGGAGGGAAACAGGCGACATTGGTGGTGGAAAATATACACTGATGAAGGGAGGGGTGTTGTAACATTATATGACTGAAACCCAGTCAAAACTTTGTAACTTGTATCTTACTGTGATTCAATAAAAAATAAGAACCAACAGAATTTAAAAGGATAAATAATGGTCAAATAGCATTTTACTTGTACTGTTTTTAAATACTATAGCACAATAATTTGTTGAAAATAATTGTAGCAGTAGTATATTGGGTATTATAACTTACTGGTGAATGACAGCAATATTAAAAAGGGATAAGGGAGGAGTTAATAATGCTGTAATAAATTGCATAATGTAATATAGTATTCTGTAGTAGGTATATGAATTTGCTGCAAATGTGTATTGAAAATGTAAAGCTAGAGGTGAGAGCAATAGTCCAGCGGGTAGAATCCTTGTCTTGTATGTGGCCTGGCATTCCATACGATCATCTGAGCCCTGTCAGAAGTGATTCCTGAGCTCAGAGCTGGAAGTGTTTCCTAAGCACAGCTGGATGTTGTCTGAAAAAGAAACACAAGGGACAACATAAGGTAAGTCATTTAAAAATATTTAAAAGAAATACAATAGATAAACTATGAGGAAAAAACATAAAATAAAAAATGCTATTAAACTACATAAAACTTTCTACATAAACTACATAAAATTACTATAAAGAGCATGAATTAAAAGGAAAGAAGGGCAACACATATAAACAGGAACACATATGGAAGGCTATTATTTCTTTAAGTGTTCATGGTCTAAATACAAATTAAAAAACAGAACCTTCAAAGTAGATATGAAAACGAAACACAGCTTATTTATCCAAGAAATATCCATTAAATGTTACTATGCTGGCATATGAAAAATTAATGAATGTATTAAAAATAATCTCAACAGTAATCTAAAAGGAAACGAAAAGAGGTATATTAATGTTTATGTTATTTTACACTTAATTTTTCACTCAACATGCCTTCTTTCTTCTTCCCCCACCATCTCCTTTTAGCTAACCTTCACTGTACTGTCATCCTGTTGTTCATCGATTTGCTCAAGCAGGCATCTCCACTGTGAAACTTGTTACTGTTTTTGGCATATCGAATACGACACAGGTAGCTTGCCAGGCTCTGCCATGTGGGCAGGATACTCTCGGTAGCTTGCTGGGTTCTCTGAGAGGGACGGAGAAATAGAACCCGGGTCGGCCGCGTGCAAGCGTGCAAGGCAATCACAATACCTGCTGTGCTGTTGCTTCAGCCCATAGCTAACCTTAGATATATTAAAATGTAACTACTGTCTGAATATTTTTTGTCTGTTGACACAATTTATATACTTAAAGTGCACAAGTAAGTTAAATTGTTTTAGGCAACTGGTAGGAGAGTACAGAAATTCCCAAGCATGTTATTTTGCAAAGCAGAGTCTGGACACATAAAAACATAAGCACATTTAGCATATGTTCACAGGTTACCAAGGTTACAAAGTGAGACTATGACCATCTCAAAGAAATCCCAAACATACTCCACTGCTCAACACACTCGGCTGGCCCATGGCAGCTCCTGCTCTCTGACTTTAGCCTGCTTAAATTTAAAATGTAGTCGAGGTTTACTTTCCTCATCAAAATTATCAGTGAAGAAGTCTAAACTACTATTGCATTCCCATCAGTAATGAATGAATGTGCCTGTTGTTGAGTATCCCAGTGAACATTTGATGCTCTTAGGATTTTGAATCTTATTAACTCTAACAGGTATGCAGTAATGTTTCACTTAAAGAATGGTAGCAATTTTCATTTCTTATTTGATTAAATATCTAGGAGGCATAACCGATTTCATCATTCTTAGGGATGCCTCCTGCTGGTGCTCAGGGACCATAAGCAGTTCTGGGAATGAAACTGGGGTCAGCTGCCTGCAAGACAAGCACCTTAATACCTGTATTATATCTATCTTATCCCACATTCTTGTTTTTTGTTTGGGGGCTACAACCAGCTGTGCTCACTGTTTACTCCTCACTCTGTGTGCAGAGATCACTCCTGGCAGGCCTTCCATGGTTTTAAATGTAAGCTAATACTAGCCTACTTCAAAAAATCCCAAAGCAGTCACTGCTAATGTCGGAATGCAGTGAGAAAGAAACCCTTATTCATAATTGGCAGGATGGTTACAGGAAAACAATGGAAGAGGGGCCATACCAGGTGGAAACCATGAAGGAAAAGCCAGAAAAGGAGTAATCAAAGAGGGAGGGACCAACTGAAGAGGAAATGATGGGAGAGGGACTGAACAACCTTAGCCTTCGGTTAGTTCCTCATACATTATCTTTAAATGAAAAATCAATCACCTCAAGGTACACAGTTATAAAGCTGTTCATGATTGGGCTTCAGTCATACAATGTTCCAACACCTGTCCATCCACCAGAGTACATTCCCCACAACAAATGTCCCCAGTTTCCCTTCCGCCACTCCCCCCCATGCAAGCTTGCCTATATGGCAGGCACTTTTTTCCTCCTCCTCCTCCTCCTCCTCCTCCTCCTCCTCCTCCTCCTCCTCCTCCTCTTCCTCCTCTCTTTCTTATTCTCTCTGTTTCTCTCCCTCTATCACCTTTTGGGTAGGTACTGAGAGGTTATCATGTATGTTCCTTTACCTACTTTCAGCATGCTTTCTTATCCAGAGTGATCATTTCCAACTATTATTTTCATAGTGGTCCCTTCTCGATCCCAGCTGCCTCTATGGCAGGCAACTCTCTTCTCTCTTTCTTTCTTTGTCTCTCATTCTAGGCATTATGGTTTGCAATACGGATGCTAAAAGAGTATCATCTATATCTGTTACCTGCTTTCAAGACTCAGTTCTAATCCAGAGTGATCATTTCCAACTATTATTGTCATACTGGACACTCCTCTATCTTAAGTATCATAGTTTGTTTAACTAGTGGTCTGTTCTCAAGCACACGGGTGTTTCCAGATTCTGGCTATTGTGAATAGTGCTATAGTCAAGTTAGAAATGCAAATGGCATTTCTGCAGTGTGTTTTTTTCACCCCTGGAACATATTAACAGAAAGATATTGCTGGCTTGTATGACTTATGCTATTTAATTGGGCAGTGCATAAACTAATCAAACAGCAGAGGTAACTTAAGGTTGAAGCTCTCAGTTTATTCTAGGTGAAGAGTAACATGTAAGAGCGGGAACATTAAGAATTCCATGTTCCAGGGTGGTCAGAGTGATAATTTTATATGCTGTCCACAGAAACCTAGGCTAGCCCCAAGTAGATTGTTATCCGGTCCAGTCTCTTATGAAAAACAATATAGAGGCATTTAAAAACAATAATAATGTAACTTTGGACTCTCTGCCCTTTCCCTGACAGATGCCACCTCTTCTTGTTCAGCACGAGTTGCATCCCTGAGACATTATGGTGAAGGTAGGAGTGAACGGATTGGGCCGAATTGGGTGCCTGGTTAACAGGGCTGACTTCAACTCTGACTAAGTGAAAATTTGGCCATCAACAACCTCCTCATTGACATTAATTACATGGTTTACATGTTCCAATATGATTCTATCCACAGCAAGATCAATGTCACAATCATGGCAGAGAATGAGAAGTTTGTATTCAACAGGAATGCCCATTTCCATCTTCCAGGACCAAGGTCCTGCCAACATCAAATGGGATGACACTGGTGCTGAATGTGTTGTGAAATCTACTGAGGTCTTCACTGCTGTGGCAAAGGCTGGGGCTCACTTGAAAGGAAGGACCAAAGTGGTTATTATTTCTACCACTTCTGCTGATGCCCCCATTTTTGTGATGTGTGTGAACCATGAGAAAGATGACAACTCCCTCTGGATTGTCAACAATGCCTCCTACATCACTAACTGCTTGCCCCCACTTCTCCCCAGTCTAGGCCTTCTATGACAACTTTGGCATCATGGAGGGTCTCATGACCACAGTTTATGCCATAAATGCCACCCAGAAGACCCAAGGCAGCCCCCCTGGGAAAGTGTGGCTTGATGACTGAGGACTGATGTGGAACATCTTCCCTTCTGCCACTGGCACTGCCAAGGCTTGGGCAAGGTCATCCAGAACTGAACAGGAAGTTGACTGGCATGGGCTTCTGTATCTTCATTCTCAGTGTGTCTGTGGTGGATCTGACCTGTAGCCTGGAGAAGGTTGCCAAGTACAATGACATGAGGAACATGGTCAAACAGGCTTCACAGGGAGCTCTCAAAAGTATCCGGGCTATGCAGAAGACTAGATTATCTCCTATGACTTTAACAGTAACATTTACTTCTTCGTTTTTAACTCTGGAACTGACACTGCCGTCAATGGCCACTTTGTTAATCTCATTTTCTGGTAAAAATATGAGTTTGGCTACAGTAATAGGGTTTGAACGTTGTGGTTCACATGGCCTTCAAGGAATAAGTATCCTTCCACCTGCCCCGGCAAGTGAACTAAGAGGAAGAGGCAAATCCTCAACTCCTCGGAAGTCATTCCTCCACTTATCCAATGCATAAAGACTCTCTTGACCTTGGCGATTTACATGATAAATCCGCCAAAGAAGGGAAGGGCCTTAGGAAGCCCTGCTTTGTCCTGTCCCATCAATAAAGTACACTGTTACCACTCCCCCACCAAAATAGAACTGTGATATGATTCCCATGGTTCCACTTCTTGGGATCTATCCCTATGTCACTGTCATTCTATTGTTCATCGATTTACTCGAGCGAGCGCCAGTAACATCTCCATTCATCCCAGCCCTGAGATTATAGCCGCCTACAATTGGGGTCTTCTTTCAGAATCAGGAGAATGAGACCTGTTATTATTACTGCTTTTGTTGTATCAAGTACGCCATGGGGATCTTGCCAGGCTCTGCCGTGCGGGCGGGATACTCTCAGTAGCTTGCTGGGCTCTCCGAGAGGCAAATGTATTTATTTTCCTCTATGATGATGTGTCCAGGAATATGTCCACTCATGTGTGAGGCTCGGCCCTTACGTGTGGAAGAAAGCAGCCTAGAGCCTGATGGTGGTTGGGTAATGGAGTTCGGCTGCTGGGACCGGGTCCCTTGGGGCAGGGAGGGCTCTCACCTGCCCCCCTCTGGGATGCCCCGAGTGAAAACAGCCTGGTTCAGAGTCCGGTGGCATGTTGTTGTTGTTGTGCCTGGTTTCACTAGCCCAATTCTGTGTATGGGGTAGGTGAGGAGGTGAGGAACAGAGGCTGCTGGGTGAGGATGTCAGACACCCCCAGGTATGTGGGAGACGCAGATGGCAGAGGCTTATCCGGCAAGGAGGATAAGCACTTCCCTCCCCTTTCAGAGTTTCCCATCCTAACCAGCGTCTAATCCCATCCCCAGGGAGAGAAGACCGTGGCCCTTGGCTGGGGTCTTGGGGTCCCTGCTCTCCTCCCACGCCCTGGATGGCCTTCCTTAGGGCCGTGTATCTATCCCTAGGACACAAAAACATTAATTAGAAAAGACATTTGTACACCATTGTTAGTTATAGTGCCATTTCCAAAGACCAGGATGTGATAAGAATCCAAATACTCAAGCGTATTTGAGAGGGTAAAGAAGTTGAAGCATATCAGAACAATGTAATATTATCAGTTATAAGAAATGGTAATATCTTGTTTTTCCCTTTAACTTGGAATTGGAAAGTGATATGCTATGTGAAGTGAGTCAGGAGAAGGAAATTTAATGATTTTACTCACATTTGGAGTATAAAAGGAAAAGTAAGGGAATAGAAAATGGCCAAAGAAAATAAACTCTGAGATTCTCCTTAAAGAACTGAATTGGCTAAGTCTGGGATGGAGGGAAAGATGAAAAGAGATCTAGGGACAATATTGGAGGGATATTGGAACTTTGGTGGTAGGTGCAATGCAGTAATATTATATGCATAAAACATTAAAATTAATGCTATTACAGTTCATAAGACCTCCAAAATATCAAAAATAAAACTGTGAGGAAATAAAAAAGTACACTATAATCTTAATTAACATCTTGGTATAAAACCATTGGCTTGCATAAATATTACTGAAACCTAGAAATGATCTGTAGATAATACAGTGTATGCCACCCTTCAGTATTATCCTTGAATAATTGTCCCACCAGCAGTCCTAAATCATTGCTCATTATATTTTATTGATTTCCAGAGAAGACTTTTGAGATAACCTTGCCGTTTTAATGTTTAATGTCCCATAAATTTTTGTTAGGATAAAATTTTCTTCTCTACCAAACTTATAGTTTTATCCCTTTTCCATTTACATTCTCTGTGAAAGTAGCTACTGTTCAATTTCATTTATATTCTGACAACTGTTATTATTTAAAGAGAGAAGCTTATGTTTTCAACTCCAGTGTTTAATTTTCAGCTGTCATTTACTTGACCTCTGAGCAGCATTGGCACAGATAACCACTTCTTCCTAGTTTACATTATTCAATCACTTGGTTCCAATAAATTATATTATTCTTTTTTTATGTTGTCTCACTATATATTCCTTTTATATTATTTTGTGAATTCTGTTTTTCTATTCCTTTCCACTGTAATGATAGAACTTCTGAGGGCTTGTTTCTTAGTCCTATTAATACTTTTGTCTACGTTTCTTCTGTAGATTATTTCATCCATTGACACTAATATATTCTATACAACAATGGCTTTCAAGTTTTAAAGATGGATGTATTACTAATTTTTAGTAGTATGTGATTTTATGAGTACAGCTTCATAGTACTACATGTGCTTAAGAATCTCTTTAACCACCATTAATATTATGGCATTATCTCAGTATCAAAATAATTCCTTTACATATTCCTACAACCTGTCTCCTTTTACACCAATAACTACTATGGGTTTTATGAGACTTGTAGTTATTTTATTGCTTCTTCCAGTTATTTTGCTTTGGCAATAGCTATATACATTGCATATATGAATCATTCAGTAATTGCCTTTCACTTTTTAACTTACTTCACTTAGCATAATCACCTCAAGGTCAATGCATTTTGTCCCATAGTGCATGAGATCATTTTAAAAAATAGAGAAGTATTCCATTGATTATAAATATACATATATATTATATAAATCCTTTTCCTTGATGTTTCAGATAATGGACTTCTAAATTGAGACCATTTAAAAATTGTGAAAATGGAATGATGCTATGAACATTGGGGTTCAATATTCTTTTGAATTAGTATTTTTATATTCTTAGTATAGATATGGCTCTCAAATTTATTTCTTTATTATATACTTGATATAAGCACTACATATTTATATGTTTCACTGCATACATGGCAGCTGAAAACCTAACATATTAAAAAATGAACTCCTGATTCCACATCCTTTTATTGAAACATTTTTCCCCTAATGTTTCCCATTGTAGTTAATGATACAATTCAACAGTTACCCATACCAGTATTATTGGAATACTTTTGACTATTTCATTTTCTCACACTATTTTATTTGCTCATTTTCTCATAAGAGCAAATTATATGGGTCCTAGCTTAAAAGTGCCTAAATAAAATTGTTTTCCTCATTTAAAACACCTTTACTACTGTCTAGGCGCTATAATTGCTCATCTATATTATTGAAGCAAAATACTGCCTCCATATCTTTTTCTTACCTTTCTCTCTTTTTATTTAACCACAATGAGATGCACAGTTACAGAGCTGCTCATGGCTGGATTTCAGTCATACAATGTTCCAAAACCCATCCCTCCACCAGTGTGCATTTTCACCACCAATATTCAAAGTTTTGCTCCAGCTACCCCCACCAGCCTACCATTAAATTATGGCAGATACTTCTCTCTCTCTATCTCTCTTCATTCCTCTCTATTTCTTTCCTTTTGGGCATTATGGTTTGCAATTCAGACACTGAGATGTTATCATGTTTGGTCCCTTACCTATGTTCAGCATGCAGTTCTTATCCGGAGTGATCATTTTCAACTATCATTTTCATAATGGTCCCTTCTCTATCCCAACTGCCTTTTACCCTGCCACTTGAGGCAAGATTCCAACAGTGAGCCACTTGCTTGGTCAATGGTATTTCATTTTTGAAGTTGCCTTTAGCTTTAATATTATGAATGGTTATGCACATATTGTCATCTGTCTACCTTATGTATTCAGGTCTGATATTGAGGTCTTTATTCTGTTTTGACCTAATGTTTGTGCCTGGCATTAGAACAAAGTCTGAGTTCAATTTTTTGCATGTAGCTGCCCAGTTTTCCCAGAAGCACTTGTTGAAGAGACTTTCCTTGCTCCACTTCATATCTCTTGCTCATTTGTCAAAACTTTATCAAAACTCTTTTATCAATATCAGGATATTTAGGTATGTTTTATCTGCTGGTCTGTCTTTCTTCCAATACCATGTTGTGTTAATTACTACCTCTTTGTAGTATGGTGTGAAGATCAGGGGTGGGGGTTGTTGCCTCCCATCTTCTTTCTCCCAAGGATTGCTTTATTTTATTTTTCTATATGAATTTTACATGTGTTTGATTTATTTCTTTGAAAATGGAATGACTATTTCATTTTCTCACACTATTTTATTTGCTCATTTTCTCATAAGAGCAAATTATATGGGTCCTAGCTTAAAAGTGCCTAAATAAAATTGTTTTCCTCATTTAAAACACCTTTACTACTGTCTAGGCACTATAATTGCTCATCTATATTATTGAAGCAAAATTCTTCATAGGGACTGCATTGAATCTGTTAAATGATTTGGAGAGTATTGCCTTTTTTTTTCTTTTTGACTTTTTAAAAAAATATTTTATTGAATCACTGTGACAAAAGTTACAAAGCTTTCAGGTTTAAGTCTCAGTCATATAATGATCAAACCCCCATCGTTTCACCAGTGCAACTGTTCCCCCAACAAGAACCCAATATACCCCCTTCCTACCCACCCCCCCGCACCTGAGTGGCCAATGATCTTCACTTTATTCTCTCTATACTTTGGATACATTCCATATTTCAACAGAGAACTGATTATTATTATTTTGAATTTTCACCCAACAATCAAACCTGCTGAAAAGACTTCATTTGATAGTTTGTTTTCCATTACTGAGAATGAAGATTATAGGAGCTCGCGCAGCCACAACAGTGGCCATGTGGTTTTGGATTTCTGTTGTTTTAGCTCAACTTACAGTCTAGATGCAATTCTATAAGTCTCTGGGTGCCAAAATGGGTTAGTAGACCTCCTGGATCATAGTCTTTAAGGAGCAGAGGGGCTGGCGGTATCGTGCATGGCTGCTCCGGATCTCATCTGGGCTGAGGGTGTGACGGTGACACCCCTATCCCATGATCTCTTGCGCGCCATGTCACAATAAGCAAGTACCTCTGGGTTGTGAGTCTTAAAAGATGGTGGATGCCACGTGGGCGCTGCTGCTCCAGTCACTGCTATCATCCCCGTAGAAAGAAAGAGTTGGGAGAGAGAATCCTTCCCCCTTCCCGGGTGGCTTGTAGTCGTAGCTCAGCTCACCATCTAAATGCATTTCTATAAGTCTCTGGGTGCCAAAATGTGTTGAGTATTGCCTTTTTGACATTGTTAATCCTCCCAATCCAGGAGCAGGGCATCTGTCTCCATTTCCTCGTGCTGTCCTTTATTTCTTGAAGTAGCAGTTTGTACTTTTCTTTGTAAAGGCCCTTCCACCTCTTTAGTTTAGCTGATTCTTAGGTATTTGATTTTCTGAGGCGCAATTCTGAACAGATTTTTAAAATATATCTTTATTCTCTTTCATTATTTGTTTATAGGAAGGCCATGAGCTTTTGTGTATTGATTTTGTAACATAGCACTTTACTATACAGTTTCAAGGAGATTTTTGTAGTCTTTAGGATTTTCTAAGTATAGTATCATATCATTTGCAAATAGTGAAAGCTTGACTTCTTCCTTTTATACCTGGAAGTCCTTGATGTCTATTTCTTGCCTAACTGCTATGGCAAATATTCCCCTTACTATATTTAATAGAACTTGTGAGAGTTGGCAACCATTTCTTGTGCCTGATCTAAGAGGGAAGGCTTTTAGTTTTTCCGTATAGAGTATAATGCTTGCAGTAGACTGGTGGTAGATGGCTTTGACTATGATGAGGAAAGTTTCTTCAACTACTATTTTGTTGAGAAGTTTTATCATAAGTGGGTCCTGGATCTTGTCAAATGCTTTCTTTTCATCTATTTATATAACCATATTTTTTCCATATTTTCTTTTATTGATATGGAGTATGATGTTTATTGACTTGCAAATTTTAAACCTTCCTTGCACCCCTAGGGTGAATCCTACTTGGTAATGGTATATGGTCTTTTTGATGAGTTTTGGATTTCATCTGCTAGTATTTTATTGCATATCTTTGCATCTGTGTTCATCAGAGTCGATGAACAGTAGTTCTACTATTAATGTGTTCCTTGAGGGTTTATATATTATATTCTCAGTCTCCTTTATGATGGTAATTGAATTATAACTTTTTAAAATTTTTGAATCACAATAAGATACATTTACAAAGCTTTCATGTTTGAGTTTCAATCATACAATGATCCAACACCCATCCTTCCACCAGTGCACATTTTCCACCACCAATGTCCCCAGTATCCCCCCAACACATACACCCCACCCCTCCCTCTACCTCCATGGTAGACAATTTCACCCATATGCTCTTTCTACTTTTGGACATTTTGGTTTGCAATACAGATACTGAGAGGCTATCACGTTTGGTCCTTTGTCTACTTTCAGCACACACCTGCCATCTGGAACTATCCCTCCAACCATCATTGATATAGTGATCCCTTCTCTTGAATTGTAACTTTGAAGGTAATTAGATTTAGATGAGCTCATGAGGACAGACCATTAATGGGAACAATGACTTTATAAGAAGAAACGCTGAAGAATTTGCATCTTTTCTCTCTTTCTGCTCTTGTGCACAGAGGAAAGACCATGTGAGGACATAGCAAGAAAGTGTCTAAAAACTAAGAAAAGAACTCTCATTGGACATCTATCTGGCACCTAATATTACTTTGGTTTTGGATATCTAGTCTCAATTACTGTGGAAAATAAATTCTTATTGTATGTTCTGGACTAGAGCGATAGCACAGTGGGTAGGGCATATTTCCCTTGCAAGTGGCAGACCAAGGTTTGATTCCTCCGTCTTTCTCAGAGAGCCCGGCAAGTTACCGAGAGTATCCTGTCTGCATGGCAGAACCTAGCAAGCTACCCGTGGCATATTCGATATGCCAAAAACATTAACATTAAGTCTCACAATGGAGACGTTACTGGTGCCGACTCGAGCAAATCGATGAACAACAGGACGATAGTGCTATGACAGTGCAGGGCTACATTGTTTGTTCTGCCTGTTTTTGGTTCTTGTTATGGCGACTTGAGCTTAAACCTATTAGAAATTGGGGGGCGGGTGGGGAAAAAAAACCTATTAGAAATATATAAAACAAATAAGTTTCTTGCCTGAAATTATTAAATAACTTTTATCTGTCATACAACAAAATTTTGAAGACCTGAATATGACCCAAAATTCTATAGAATATGTATCCCTCTACTTTTCTGTCCTTTCTTAATAGTTTTCTCCTAGCTCATTCATTCCAGCCAGTGTGAAGTGTTTGCCTTTGCTTTAATGCAAGGTTTTCCTCCATACTTAGATTTTACTATTACTGTTCTGCTCTCTTCTTTTTATCAATGTTATTACTCACTCTTAGTTTTTTCTAAAAATAAATCTCAGGGGCTGGAGTGATAGTACAGCGGGTAAGGCATTTGCCATGTACGAGGCTGACCAGAGTTTGATTCCCAGAATGCCATATGGTCCTCCGAGCACTTCCAGGAGTAATTCCTGAGTGCATGAGCCAGGAGTAACCCCTGTGCATCACCAGGTGTGACCCAAAAAGCAAAATAAATAAATAAAAATAATAAAAATAAATCTCAAAGAGGATTCTTTAAAATCTCAAATAGCCACATTCCCGTTACCTTTTTACCTTTTATCTTCCTTTGCTTAGGGGGCATACTCAGTTGTTCTCAAGGATTACTCCTGGTTTTGAGCTGTCAGATCATTTCTGGTGGGCTCCAAGGACCATATGTAGTAGTGGGGATCAATTCCAGGTTGGCCACATGCAAGGCAAGTGCCGTACTGGCCCTCTATTTTATCTTTTTGTGATGATGAATTTTTCTTTGTAAAGTTATAATTAGCTCATTTTATTTGTTGTGGTGTCCAAAATATGTGTTCAGCAAGTGTTAAATAAGTGAGTGAATTTTGGTTCATATTGTAACTATTGCTATTGTAGCTCTTTTTTTCTATTTTTTTTCCTTTTGGGTTACACCTGGCTCTGCACAGGGGTTACTCCTGGCTCTGCACTCAGGAATTATCCCTGGCGGTGCTCAGGGGACCATATGGGATGCTGGGAATCGAACCCGGGTCGACCACGTGCAAGGCAAACGCCCTACCCGCTGTGCTATCACTCCAGCCCCTGTAGCTCTCTTTTTCTAACTACCTTCCTATCCTTCTATCTATCTCTAAGATATTAGGCGCTGCCGAACTGTGATAAGTTTTATGAGGTCAAGGAGGGACTATGTTTGTTTAGTTTAGCATTGTAGATTTATATATGGTAGATATTTGATCGATATTCAATAAATTTAGGAATATCTTTTATTGAGGCTGGAGTGATAGCACAGTGGTTAGGGCGTTTGCCTTGCACGCAGCCAACCTGGATTCGAATCCCAGCATCCCATATGGTCCCCTGAGCACTGCCAGGAGTAATTCCTGAGTGCAAATCCAGGAGTAACCCCTGTGTATTGCCAGGTGTGACCCAAAAAGCAAAAAAAAAAAAATACATATATCTTTTATTTTGAAATCATGGCTCTTTAACTACAATTAACATGAGGAAAGAGTGACTTGGGACAACTTGAAATCAGAATTGTATTTAGGAACCTATTATCAACACCACAGAATAGTAATCTATGTTTAATTTATATTTCCTATACATAGTTAACTGATATTCTTTACTTCCTTATATTATGATTAGTATATTGTGTTTAGGTAGTCGTTATGGTTTAAGGAAATAAAGTGAAGAGTTTGTAGAAAGCTTTCCTTTGCTTAAAAATCCTTTTGTCATGAACTCTATCTGCATATCACCTCAGTGCCCTATCAGATTTTAAATTCCTCCTGCAGTACTCTGTCTTAACAGATAGGAAAAAAGAATGAAAATTTTGTTTTCATGAGCATGTTATTATCATTTACCCTGATTAGAACCCAAATACACAATATAAAATGAAAAGATGTAATTTAGAATTAGTGTTTAAAGAGGAACTGAGGCACCTGTTCAAGCAATGAATAATACTCAAAGGGAAAAAAAGAAACATGTGTTTTGAGTCATGAAATCAACCTCTAGGTTCAAAAGAGAGCTTATATCCAAATGGGAGAAAAAGTGATTCATATTGTAACTTAATTCTCATTAGAATTAATTAAAGAGAATCTTTTCTTACAAGCCTTCTGGTGAGAAAGAATATCCCCTTTCATCAGTATTGGTTAGTGTGCTACAGATACATGTAAAAGTTAAATTATAACACCTGAATTGGGACATTGAATGCCTGATGGTTCTTCGTGCTCCCAATGCTATGCTAAAAATAGGTCGAGACCTTTAAAAATAGTACATGAAGATATTGTTCTTGTAAAAAAAGAAATTGAAATGAAAATGAGTTTGATGTAGAAATATGAATCATGTAAAGGGATTTATACATTTAAAAATAACTATGTAGCTATTTAGAGAAGAAAAAGTTTTATCAAACCCAAATTTCCATATCACATTTTCTCAGCATTTCTTAAAACTAGGTATCATTTTTCCAAATTATTAAAATACATATATGTAAACCACTCTGTTAGTTGATGTTGATAATACTAAAAGATCATTTGTACGTTGCTTGGACTCTAATTTAGAAGCAACATGAAGACATTAAGCTATCGGTATTAATCATGATAAATAAAGAAATGGTCACTGACTGGGCAATTCTTATGATCAGTCCTGAACTCAAAGTTTTGAGAGTTGAAAATGTGGGGGTTTGAATGCTATAAAGGCTTTTAGATATAGGGAAGAGTAATGAATGAGGATATGAAGGCTGAAATATTGTGTGTGACTTAAGAAAGCCAGTTTGACAGAATTTGAACCTGTGATCATTTTATGGAGTTTAGGATGGATAAGTAGGGTGTAGTCTCTTGATGGAAGATTTGGAATGCCAAGTTTATTAGTTTTAACTTTAACATACAGGCAAATGGATACCCTTACAGGGGAGTGACTGTTTAAAACAGAGCTTTAAGAAGATTAATCTACCAGTTGTTTTCAAAAGGGATTTACTTGTCTGTGTGTGGCAAGTGATAGATAGCTTGGGTTAGGGAAAGAGTTAATTCTTAGATATTGCACTAGGTTTATCAGAAGCAAATCTTTAAATTCTTCCTTAAAACATTGTAACAGAGAGCAAAGCTGTTCTGTTTTTACCCCCAAGTTCTTTTGTTGTCATTAATCTAATTTATCTTAATTCTTCCCTTTTTCTATTTCAGTATGTTTCTCAAAGGAAGTTGGCAAGGAGAGAGATTTTACGGTGCATGTACCAGTCTCCCTATTTCCTTGCCTCCTCATTCCCATTCTCACTGGTTAGGAGAGGCTTTTTAAAAATAGCCTTGTGATTCATTCTTCTATAACCTGGGAAATATGTGAATCATTCCGTCTATAATCATCAAAAGCCCCTGAGTCTGGGCTTGAAGCCTTGCTTTAGTCCTCAGCATGAGTATAAATTAGTTTGCTTTTCATTTTCTTCAAAATCACCTCTTTCCAGTGTGATTTCATTATCTGAGTTTATGCAGCGTCCTAATATCACAAACAGATCTCTATTGAAATGGAAATATAAACACACATCAAAATTTCAAACAAGGATGATCTGGGGATTATCTATGTCATTGTTCTTTCCAACTCAATTCAGGTCAGTTCAATGGTTATTTTTTAAACATGTCCACAAGGAATTTGTTCACTAGACAGAGCAAAAGTCTTATCTACATAATATGAACAGATAAGCACAGAAATGGACAGACCACAAGGAACAGTTAAATAGCTATATGTCAGAGAGTCAAGAGTAGCCCCCATGTACTGTGGGGTATGGCCCAACCCCTAGACAATCCTCTAAGCAATATGAAATGTATATGATAGATTTTTTTTAAAAAAGTGGTGAAGACAAATGTTAGAATTTTGTACAATAATCATTCTACACAAAAAAAACCCATTTTTTTTGTTGTAGTATACATATTACAGATGTTAAATCTGTATGTATCTCTATCTGCATCTACTTTAACTATGAGTCTCTTAAATCTGGCATGATCATGAATGAAATTGATTTATAGTTAATGAACTAAAAAGAAGATTAGTTTCTCACTAAAAATATACCTGTGAATATATGCAGCGAATTAATTTTGGGTTGAAAATAGTAGAAGTAACAGTGCTAATTCCACCTGCAGATTAAAAAGACAGAGTTGGAACATTTCATAATGCTATAGTCACATCTGGAATTAAGCTGTGGTTTTAAAAACTCAAAGTTTAGATCTTCTCAGCAAAATTGGCTTTTCAGTGATTACAAGTTTAATTCTTGTGTTATATATGTTTCTTAGTTTTCTCCTGTTTTCTCCCATTCAATCTGGACTGCCACAATTAGACAAATAGAAAGCATAAGGACTTGTTCTTGCATCTGTAGGGGAAACTTTGGCAGCAGATAAAAAGAACTTTGGTTTTTGATCCAGTAAATTTGTGTCTATGCTCATAGAAATATCTTGAAGATGCCGAGTTTTTATTTGCCAGTTTGAGAATGGATGGTAAAATTGTAGTAGCTTTCTAAAAGGATGTTTGACATCATTCGGACAAGAAAAGCATGTACTGGAATTGAAAATGTTGGCCTCTTTGTAACAAGAAAAGCATGTACTGAGATTGAAAGGGGAGTCGGATCTTTAATAAAGAGGAGAGCACAGAGGAAACAAATAGTGACACAGAGATACAGAAACAGAAAGAGAAAATGAAAATCTGAATGAATGTGAGACAGAATGTGATAGAGTTGTACACACTTGGCATTGGAGCAACAGATTGTTGGTACTTAGGAAAAATGATTATTTAAAAAAGCAGATGCTATGACTAATGGACATCGAAAACAAATCAAAAATTATTCCTCCAGATATATAAAATGTTGTGAGATTTGGAGAAGGCATGTTCTCAAGCCCTCTCTTATAATCTAGCTACAAATTCTTTTCTATTTGTTCCAAGAAAACTCTGCATTCGAAGAAAAGATTCAAAAGCAGTAGATGGAGGCGAAAGCAGTGAGTCAGATCAAGTCAGATAACGGAATCTAGTATGATTTTTGCTGCTTGGGGGGCCTTATTATAAAGATTCTAGGTAATTTTTGTGAATTTCTAGAAATGCAACATAAAAGTCAATGTACTTTCTTTTTTGGTCTTGGTTGTTGGGCCACAGCTGATGGTGCTCAGGATCACTCCTGCCGAGCTCAGTGGATAATATCAGGGGACCATAAGGGGTGCCAGGCTGAACCCAGGTCAGTCACATGCAAAGCAAATGCTCTACCTGTTATACAATCTGTCCTGTCTCTCCAGCCATGAAAATAGAATTTTCTTGTTTTGAGGGGGAAGGAAGCACATCTGGTGACCAAGAGGTCCACATGATATCAGGGATCAAACTACATGCAAGGCATATATGTGCTCCAGTCATTTAAGCCATCACCCTAGACCAATGTTCTCTCTCTCTGTCCCTCCCTTCTTCCCTCCCTTCCATTTTTGTGTCAGATCCAGTGACTTTCAGGGCTTATTCCTGGCTTTTCACTCAAGGATCACTGCTGGGTGGTGTTCAGGGGACCACATAGGTTGCCAGGGATCAAACCTGGGTCAGCCACATGAGTATGAGAAGCACCTCACCCACTGTACTAACAGTTCAGCCCCAGTCCAGCATTTCCTTAATTGACATAAACAACAAATTATTTTGCTAGTTTAGTATGACTAGTACTGAAATTTGACTGTGTCAACATTTTTTTTCCTTTTTGGGTCACATCAGCGATGCTCAGGGGTTACTCCTGGCTCTGCGCTCAGGAATTACTCCTGGCAGTGCTTAGGGGATCAAATAGGATACTGGGTGTTGAACCCGGGTCAGCTGCATGCAAGGCAAACACCCTACCTGCTGTACTATCGCTCCGGCCACATGTATGTCAACTTTTAAAAGCCAGATCCACATTGGGCTATCTTGGTTTACCTGATAACATCATTTACTGTGCCTTTATCCCAAAGAGGTCAGTCAAAGTTATTTATTGTTTTAAATTTAAAAACAATATCATATCAACATTAAGTAATATTTAAAGTCATGCAAGACTTATCTGAGGGATCTGAAATATTAAGCTGTTCTCATCGAAAAGATTTCACTTGAATGCATGTGAAATCAAGTGAAAATTAAAGGTTTTTTTTGTTTTGTTTTATTATTTTCTTTTTAGGTCACACCTGGCGATATGCAGGGGTTACTCCTGGCTTTGCACTCGGGAATTACTCCTAGCGGTGCTCAGAGGACCATGTGGGATGCTAGGAATTGAACCTGGTCAGCCACGTGCAAGGCAAATGCCCTACCCACTGTGCTATCGCTCCAGCCCCAAATTTAAGTAATTTTTAAATCAACATTAAAACATTTTTATTTATTAGAGTTACAAACACTGCAAAAGAGTCTTTTGAGCATACTTTTCTTTATCTTTTCTTTTTCTTTTTCTTAATAGCTATAGAAGAATTGCCAGTATTCAAATAGAATTCTGGAGTGTCTAGGACCTCAGGAAGCAAACTGGCTGCTGTTTATTTTCTGTCTTTATAAGATACTATACACAGAGTTAAATGTAATTTTTTCTATTAAGTTTAAGATAATTTTTTCAAGGGTTAATGATACAGGGAGAAGAAATAACTTTTTCAGGCAAGCAGAAATAAGGGGATATTTCTACACCACTCTTTCAATAGGACTCACAGAAAAAGGACAATTTTGGTTTAACCTCAGAAGGAAGAAGCAACTCTCACCTTCTGTTCCCAGATTTTATTAGCTGTAATTCTTTATTCTTTACTTCTTATAGTCAAAGCAACATTTATTAGGTATTATAGAGATTTCTTTTGTGGCCATTGGGCAAATGTAATCCTATGCTGTAAGTGAACTCCAGTATTGTAATATTTCAAAGGACCAAGTTTATCTAAGGAGTTCTAGGAAAGATCTTATTTATTTACAGGGAAAACTTATAATAAAGGTTATAATAAAGGTAATTTTATAATAAACTAAACACCTATAATATTCATAGGTGTTTTATATAAAAATACCTATATATTGAAAAATTTCTAAAAAGTTCTTATTTGGTACCATAATCTTAAACCAGATTTTCAGTTCATGCTAATATAATTTTAAAAATTCAAAGAGTATAAAACCTTTTTATTTTTAACTATCTTTCTTGAACCGAACAGAATTTTTTAAATGAATCATCGTGAGATACAGTTACAGACTTACAAACTCCAAAGAGAAAATTAATCGAACTCTTTCTTCCCAAATTAGCAAGGAACATGGGTACTCTGTTTCATGAATAACAGAGTTCTGGAAGTATCAATGTTTGAAATCATTTATCTTTAATCATATAGTTGAGGTTGCCAATTGGAGTTTTAAAAATATCTCTTCTTTTTCAATTGTCTCCCTGTAATTGTTACACTTTCATTAAAAAATAAGTGTCATACCTAGTGATTCTTAAGAGAAAGAGGACGCTGCTTCTGTGATGTTCAGAGGGGTGAACAGGATGCTTCAGTGTGATGGAATATGGAAATGAGAAAACTTAAAATGGAAAATTATTCTGCAGAAGCAGTGGCAAGGATCAGATGAGGCTTGGGGATGGAGCAGGATTTGTAAAATGCAAATAACCACATCATGGGTTTAGGGAAACCCGATTCCCAGTGTATGGAAGACTTGGTCCTGTTCCCGTTTTTGCTCATTACTACAGTCAGCTTAGGGAATTCAGAGCATTAAAGCCAGTTCTGTAAGAAGCGTTAAAAGAGATCCTGTAAAACACAGGAGAAACATCCCATCATGTGGCATTGCATATGATATTCACAAATGATCCATAGGGTCATCCTCAATTTGATTAAAAAAGGTTAAAAACAAGTAACAAATAATCACCAAAATTGACTTTCATTGATTTATTTTTTGATGATTCTATTTGACATTCCTTTAAGTTTTATTGGACCAAGTAATATGAAATAAATTTGTTATACGTCTTTGTTAGGGCAGGACTGCCCTGGGCAGGGCCAAAGACAATGAAAACCGTATATTTTCCACTCAGGTCTCTGCTATCTGCTTGCTCCAAGAGGAATGTGCGGCCTCCTGAGCTACGACCCCATAAGGGTATAATCTAAACAGATAGCCTCCCAGGCCTGGGCTCAGCCCTCGAACACGTGCAAGGGCTTATGCAATTGTGACCTGTAAATCTATAGGCTGGACAAGCAGATGGGCCTAATGGGATTGGAGGGAGAGGCATGTCGAATTATGAACTTATTGGCTAGGGAATGTGGGGGCTATGTAAGTAACCCCTGCACCCTGGGTTGGGGCCTTGCCTCGCACATGGGACCTGCTGTGTGTGTGTGTACGACCCTGGCTGGCCAGCTTAATAAACTACCCTCTTGCTGATTGCATTCCTGCGTGGTTCTTGCTGGCGGTCGGAGATCCAGAAACGTGCCCTAACAGCCTGCCAAGTGGGCAGGCCAGGGGGTGGGAGTCAATCTGGGAATCCCGGTGGAGGGAAGAAGACATTAGTGGTGGGATTCGTGTTTGGAACCTTGTATGCCTCAAACAGCATTGTCATGAACAATTTTTCTAAATTATAAACAACCATAATTTTTCCTGTATTCTGTTGTTACCCAGATGTTCCTCGGTACAATTTCAGAAAAGAAAAATAATTGCACATACTAGGAGCAGTGTGATCATTGGGATTAATTAGAGACTGAATTCTACAACAGTGTTAGAATAACCATCTGCAACTTAAAGTTTCAACTTAGAGACTTGGTTAAGAATAATTTCTCCAAAGCGTCTACCATAGAGGCAGGCAGGGGATGGGGGGTGAGGGATGATGAGAGGGAACCTGGGACACATGCTGGGAAATGTACACTGGTGGAGGGCTGGGTGTTGGAATACTGTATGACTGAAATACAATCATGAACAGCTTTGTAAAAATGAATCAGTAAATAAGAAAAAAAGAATAATTTCTTCACAGTACTCCCCAGAATTTTAGATTTGACGTACACAGCTATTTCATGTAAAAGATTTAATAAACATACATTATAAATATTTTCATTTATTACATTCTCAACAGTGTGTTGCATACCATGGTTGGGAGAGATATATAGAAATGTAACATTTAATGTAGTTTCAGTTTTTAAACAAGTAGTTACCATATGGTCGAAATATTAGTAATATTTCTTTCAATACTAATGATTTTGGTCAGATCCTCATTATATTTTCCATTGTGCTAATATTTCATCTGGTATCTGTTTCCACTTACTGATTCCTTGAATCCATCCTTTATATAGTTGCCTTATGCATTTTTAACAGGTTTGCTTATATAATTTTTAAAAATTTTAAAAGTGGAGCTGGAGATATAGTACCAAGGTTAAGGCACTACCAAGTGTGACCCCCAAGCAAACCAACCCCCGTCAACCTGTTTTCTGCTTATAGAAAAAAATCAAATATATTATCCTTGAAAGTTATCTAAGATACTTCAAAATTTGACTTCGGTCTTTGTTACGAGGTACATCATTTACCAACCTGACTTCTTTCACAATGACAATTCCATTGTGGTTATTTTTGTTTCTATGGAGTATTTTTGGACTCTATGGTTGCTGCCCCACCATTCCAGGTGAGGCTTGCCTTTGATATCACTGGGCCTATTTGGGGTGGGGAGGCAGAACCCCTTCTTATCAGGTGGGGTCCAGCAGCCTCACACAAGATTAAGACCACCCCTCAGCTCCGTCCTGACTTTCTGCTTGCACCTCCACAGTCCCAGAATGGGCAGAGAAGACAGAGCATTCTAAATCTTAATCCCTCAGAATTTTCCAGGGGGTTAAGTATAGACAGGCCTCCCCAGCATAGCAAAAATACCAGAACACCAGTGTGTGTGAGGGGGGGGGCACATAGAAACCCATCAATCTGATGAGCAAAAACAATATCAATAAAGACATAAACAACACCAGAAAATCCTCAGACAGTGTCTTTAGTGACACCATGATAAGGATGTTCAATGAGTTCAAAGAAACAATAGCACTGGTAAGTCAGCAAAGCACAAAAAGGACGAGAGTTGAAATGAAAAAAAAAATGATCACAGTCAGAAATGACAAAAATGACAGAAATGAAAAACATGGTAAGTGAGATAAAAATTCAATATCTCACTGTGGTCCAATTACACAAAAATAAATAACTTAAAACCTAAATCAAACCAAAAAATAGCAGAAGCTCTGAACATCAGAATAACGGAAGCTGAGCAAAAGATCAAGGAACTCCAAGATGAGAAGTAGGAATCCTCTAGGAAATGGCTGAAAGTGGAAAATAGTCTGAAAATAAATAAAGAGCATACCAGAGAACTATGAAATGAATTTAAGAGAAACAATAGAAGAATCATTGGAGTCCCTGAAGAACAAGAAGGCAATTGCGAAGAGACAATGGTTAAAGATACTATCGATAAGAACTTCCCAGAGTTGATTGAAGCACCAAGATCCAAGAAGCCTGAAGGGTCCCAGTGAAAATAGACCCAATTAAGAAAACTCTGAGACATATTATACTCAAAATGATGAAACCCAAAGATAGAGACAGAGTATTGAATGCAGCAAGATCAATAAAGGAACTTATATACAATGGAAAGCCCCTAAAATGTACAGCACATCCCTCAAATGAAACTATGAGCAAGAAGAATATGATATAATGAAGAAACCCAACAAAATGAGCAACACACCAAGAATAATCTATTCAGCTAGATTATCATTCAGATTTGAAGGAACTATACTGAGCTTCATGGACAGGAGACAGCTTATGGAATTCAGAGCCTTGGAGTCAGTTCTGTAAGAAGCGTTAAAAGAGCTCCCATAAAGCACAGGAGAAACATCCCATCACGTGGCATTGGGTATGATATTCACTAATGATACATATGGTCATCCTTGACTTGATTAAGAAAGGTTAAAAACAAATAGCAAATAATCACCAAACTTGACTTCTATTGATTTATTTTCTGATGATTCTATTTGACATCCCTTTAAGTTTTATGAGACCCAGTAATATGGAAAAAAAAATTGTTATATGCTTGCTAAGCTAGCAGGACAGGGGGTGGGAGTCAATCTGGGAATCCCGGTGGAGGGAAGAAGACATTAGTGGTGGGATTCGTGTTTGGAACCTTGTATGTCTCAAACAGCTTTGTCATGAACAACTTTGCAAATCATGATGTCTCTGTAAGCAAACAGAAAATAAGGAAGTTGTTTTTTTCCTTTAGTGAGGGCCACACCCAGCAGTGCTCTGGGCTTAATTACGGTTTGCCCTCAGGGATCACTTCAGGGGGTATCAGAGATCAAACCCTGGCCCTTAGGCCACAAGCAATGCAAGCAGTTGCTCAGACCGCTGTACTAGCTCACCAGCGCCCCTAACGACTAACCATGGTGGGGGGAGCGCACTGGTGCAGCGCCGCGTGGGCCGCAGGGCCTGGTGGTGGGGAGGCCCGCAGGGTCCTGCCTGGCAGCGGGGACAAGGGCTCCGCGGTGGGGCGCCTTCGGCCTCGCAGGGGCCTGTTTGGAACGATTGTCACGGGAGAGTGGCTTGCGTCGGACTTCCGGAGTCTGGAGCTGGAGAGAATATTCGGGGATCAAGGTGCTTGCTTTCCAGGCAGCCCATAACCAGTTCAGTCCGGGCACTGCATATGGTCCCCTGAACTCTGTGTCGCCAAAAATACCCTAAATTAAAAAAAAAAATTCAGGAAGAACAAAGAATACAAAAAAAAAAAACCCAAAACAAACAAAAACAACACAACAAAGAAAAAAAAACCCGAAACCGCCCGCCCCCCCCCAAAAAAAAGCAATAACTATGGAAAAAGATGTTTCCTTGGTCAGATAAATTTGGGAAGTGTTACATATAATATTTCTTTTAAAAAATATGCATTTATATGTTAACACGTTAATAGCCCTATAGAAACGTCAGTAAAGAGATTATTTCAAATTAATCAGTTATTCCCCATGCTAGTAGACCAAAGAGTTAAGTTTTATTTTTGCATGGAAGAAGGAAAAAAAGAACTTTGTTTTTCAATGTAATGAGTCGGCTCCCTGCTGCAGGTTTTTTTCTAACTTATATGCAGTTGCGACCAGTGGACTATTTTCATTAGGACAAAAATTTACATTAACGTAACAAAGCATTTGTTTTAACAGACATAGGGTTATTCCTAACATCCTGGCTGAATAAGCAAATATCCTGACAGAACATACTTTGAGCTCTGGCAGCAGTATTTCTGAAGTAAAAATGTTTTAGCTGCAAGGATATATAAATAAAGAGCATAAGATTTTTTGCTTAGGTGTATCTCAGGTTTTTATAGCTACTGAAAAAATCCTGTTCTCTACCTGCAAGTGCTGTAGGGTGCTGTAATACAGATTGTTGAGACTGTAGGGCATTTTATAGTGAAAGGGAATTTTCCCCACTTCCTCTTGCCCAATGTTATTTTATTATTTCCCTCCTGTGATCATACATTCAGTGATAAGCTTATTAGTTATTACTCTGTCATTTAGAAAGATCAAATTTTGCCTTTGGGACAAAATAGATGGAATTCAAGGTGATTATGCTAAGTGACATAAGCTAGGAAGTGAAAGACAATACCAAATGCCTTCACTCATATGAAGAATGTGAATAGCTAAAGCAAACAAACTGACAAAAAAAACCCTCACAAAACTAACCCATAGATTCAGTGAATTTTATGGTGCTTATCAGAGAAAAAGGAGTAGAGGTGAGAGGAATGATTAAAAGGCTCTTTTTCATTATGGACTGACACTAGAACACTGCCAGTGGAAATGATGAAAATCTACACATATTGACATATGAAGTGAAACCTCTGGAATTTCACGGTATTGTAGACCAATGTTAAAAAGAATGGGTGCTGGGGTGTAGGAAAAAAACCCAAACTTTGTCCTGGGGGTCGATGCCCCAAAGTGGAATTGCTGGGTCATATGGAAGCTCAATTCTAAGTTTTCTGAGAACTCTCCATACTGTTTTCCAGAGGGGTTTTATAGGAAAACATTCCCATCAGCAGTGGATGAGAGTTCCTTTGTCACTACATCCTCCTCAAAACAGATCCTTCTTACTATGTTTGATATGTGCCATTCTCACTGGTGTGAGATGGTAGCCATATATCCAAAACACAGACTCAGGAAAAATGAAAACATGAGGGAATCTAAGCGGCAACCACTGCAATTTTGCATTGTGTCTGATGAGTTGACAGACCAGGACAGGGTGGGGTTGGGTGGGGAATGGAATATGGAACCACTGGTGGAGGGAAGTTGACACTGGTGGTGGGATTGTTGTTGAAATATTATATGCATAAAAATCAATTCTCAATAATTTTGTAAATCACAGTTTTTTTAATAAAAAAGAAAAAGGGAAAAAGCTTTTGTAGTTAGAGTGATATCACAATATAAGGACTATTAATATCAGTTTAAAGGTATTAAGACATAAATGAGGAAGAAAGCAGAACTCAGCTGAGGTTACACAAAACCCAAATGGTTTATTTAAATAAGGTCTCTGTTCATTATTAAAGCTACCCGGTGTCTATGAATATTTAAGGGATGGGGCAATTCACATTTACAAAATATTAAGGTTCAAGTTGGAATTGGTTGACTTTATATATCCTATTAGAAAACTGACTTTTGGGGCTGGAGGGATAGCACAGCGGGTAGGGCATTTGCCTTGCATGTGGCTAACCAGGGTTCGATTCTCTGCATCCCATATGGTTCCCCAGCACTTCCAGGAGTACTTTCTGAGTGCAAAGCCAGGAGGAATCTTTGAGCATTGCTGGCTGTGACCCAAAAGGCAAAAAAAAAGAAAGAAAACGGACTTTATTTAGTACCATAAAAGCAGATTGTCTCCTTTACCCAATATTTCCTTCTGATACAGTTCCTCTCCTAAAACTATAAGCATGGCCCTCATAAATTTAAGCACTAGATTGACACCTTTTCCTGGGCATTAATCCAAGTTCTTATACTTTACACTTTTAAATGTTGAAATCCTTTAACCTTATTACAGAAAAAGCACTCTTCAAAGAATCCAAACTTCTTAAATTAAGTCAGCATTCTTTAGCTCAACTTATTAAAATAGCAGTAAATAGTAAATCAGTTGGTAGGCCATCACATTGTTTTTAATACACCTACACCCAAAAATGCTTTTATCTTTCAATGAGATAGTAAGTTACAGATATTATTTTAAGTATATCACTGGATCTTGGATTGACTTATTTCATTTCTATTTTTATTTGTTATTGGATTCTTAAACTTTTTCAATCAAATTTCATTTTTGGAAGATATTAATCCAAGTCTGTTTTGTTATTTTGATATTAAAGCATTATTTTAATAAGAAATATTTAAGCACAGCGAGTAGGGCATTTGCCTTACATGCGGCCTATCCGGGTTTGATTTCTCCATCCCTCTCAGAGAGCCTGGCAAGCTACCGAGAATATCCTGCCCGCACGGCAGAGCCTGGCAAACTCCCCGTGGCATATTAGATATGCCAAAAACAGTAGCAACAAGTCTCACAATGGAGTTGTTACTGGTGCCCCCTCGAGCAAATCAATGAACAACAGGAAGACAGTGCTACAATGCAGTGCTATTACAATATTTATGTCATTTATTGGGATATAATTACCTATGACACGCTAGTTTCAGGAATATTACATAATGGTTCAATATTTGTATATATTTCAAAATTATTACCATAAAATGTCTAGCTGACATCAATTACCAAGTATAATTACAATAATTAATTTTTTTGTTATGAGAGTTTTTGTTGGCAGAGAGTCTCTTGCCCGCACGCCTGGCTGTCTTCCCCGGGGGCCCCTCAGAGGGGATGGGCTACATCTTCCCTCCCTGCCCCAAGCAGAGCTCCCGCGGCTGAAGATCACCGGAACCTAGCCACAGCCATGCTGGAGGCTCCTCTCCACATGTTCTGACAGGCCTCAAGCATGAAGGTACCGGCAGAGGAACCCAGGTGTGTGTAATCCCATCAATGGCCAACTTCCAGAGACTTAAAAGCAAGCTCCCAGAAGACCGTGGCCACAAAGCTTGTAGCCTACTTCTCCCTCTGGGAGAAACTAGCAAACTACGTAGAGTTTTCTGCCCACATGGGACAGTGTCCCAAAGCTTCCCATGGTGTATTCATATGCTAAAGCCAGTAACAAACCAGATCTCATTCCCCTGACCCTGAAAGAGCCTCCAGTGTGGCATCATTGGGAGGGCCAAGTGGAGAGAGGCTTCTAAAATCTTAGGGATAGGACGAATGGAGAGGTTACTGAGCCCGCTCAATAAATCGATGATCAATGGGATTCGGGATTCGTGATTTGTGAGAGTTTTTGTTGTAATTGTTTTGGACCACATCTAGCAATGCTCAGGGATCAAAATGCAGCTCTAGGGAATGAACCAGAGTTGGCCAAATACAAGACAGGTGCTTTGTCTCCTGTACTAACTATCTGTGCCCATGATGAGCACTTAAATGAGCTATTCTTCCAGTATTTAAATGTTTAATGCAGAATTATTAACTATTGTAATGATTTCATATATTACATAACTGAATAATTTTTAAATTAATTTTATTGAGGTACCATTAGTTTAAAGTGTAAATGTTTATCTGTCTTACAGTTCCAATGCTCTTATACCTCATTCACAATCAAAGTGCTGACATTCCTTGCCAATTCATTTTGCAATTTCAGTTGCTTTTAGTTTATTATTATTAGGGGGATGTTTGGGGAACACATGGCTGTACTAAGGGTTTACTCCTAGCTCTGAGCCCAGGGATCACTCATTGTGGTGTCAGGATCATATGCAGTGTTCAAAGGTCGAACTGGGGTCAGCCGTACAAGGCACACACCTTAAGTCCTGTTCTATCTCTCCATACCAATTCATTTCAATTGTGCTTTATCAATCAATTCTTCTTCCTTTTAAGAAGGTTAATTTTTCTTTGTATCATTTTATATCTGTCATATTATTAATCAATTGGTATTTTCTTCCCACAAAAAATGTTACAGCTGTAAGAGCAAGAACTTTGTTTTGGTTAACTCACACCAAATTCCTAAAAAATTTCCCAAAACATCACATATCCTTTATGAATATTATTTAAAGAAATTGATGGTTTTTATTCCCTTAAGAAAAATTATTGTAATAAAAAGTTTTACTTGAAATTATTTTAAAATATATTACTATTGACTATTTTAAAATATTTTTGATGTTCTTATTTTATGCTACAGTGGCCTAGTTCTCTACCTTTCTCTTCCTTGTGCTGATGTGGCTTGGTTTTCGTCAACCTCCAGCCTTCTACTAAGTTGCAGAGAAATCTCTCTGATGGAGACATATTTGAAGTTGATGTGGAAATTGCCAAATAGTCTGTAACTATCAAAGCCATGTTGGAAGATTTGGGAATGGATGATGAAGGAGATGATGGCCCGGTTCCTCGTACAAATGTTAGTGCAGCAATATTAAAAAAAGTTATTCAGTGGTGCACCCACCACAAGGAGACCCCTCTCCTCCTGAGGATGATGAGAACAAAGAAAAGCGAACAGATGATATCCCTGTTTGGGACCAAGAATTCCTGAAAGTGGACCAAGGGATACTTTTTGAACTTATCCTGGCTGCAAACTACTTAGACATCAAAGGTTTGCCTGATGTTACATGCAAGACTGTTGGTGTGTGCCAATGATTAAGGGGAAGACACCTGAGGAGATTCATAAGACCTTCAACATCAAAAATGACTTTACTGAAGAAGAGGAAACCCAGGTACACAAAGAGAACCAGTGGTGTGAAGAGAAGTGAAATGCTCTTATTTTATGCACTACAATTTAATCATAGGGCTTCATATATCCAAAGTTAAAACACACACCCTCCACCAGAGTGTTTGCGTCCCTCCACCACTATTTTAGTGTCTTTCCCACTCCCACTCATCCTGAGTAACATTGAGGGGCTGGAGCGATAGCACAGCGGGTAGGGCATTTGCCTTGCACCCAACCGACCCGGGTTCGGTTCCCGGCATCCCATGTGGTCCCTTGAGCACTGCCAGGAGTAATTCCTGAGTGTATGAGCTAGAAATAACCCCTGTGCAACGTCAGGTGTTACCCAAAAAGCAAAACAAAAGAAATTAACATGGCATTATAATACATATATTTCAGGTATACATCATTACAATTCAATCTCTACACACAAGTATATGTATGTATATTTTCATATTAAGGTAACCAAAATTCACTTATTCCTTAATGAATAGAAGTAGGCAGAGTGCTTTCAAAAGTGTTCTTGGGCTAAAATGAGTGATTTAAAAGCAGAATATTTATTATTATTTCAATGGAAAAATGCTTGAATCATTTCTATGCATAAGCTATTGCAGCAGGTACCTGGAACATAGAGATAGTCATACACCATGTCTTATCTGCTGTCAATAAACTACTTAGAGGGAAATAAAATGTATGCATGCATAACGCTTTAATTTGAGGTATGAAAAACACCAACATTTAGAGAGGGCACAGATAAGTTTCAATGACAGTAATAAGAGGAAAAAAACAAACAGGTTATTTTTTTGCTTATGAAATTAATGCAGATACCATAGGCAGGAGAACACTTGGTAAGATAGGTAAAAGTAAATAATTTGGAGGCAGCAGTACCTCAGACAAAGGGTAAATTAAATTTAGGGATAGAAAAATATAATCTATTAAGTCATTGTTATTTTAATATTTATTTATAGATTACATTTTAGAAAGTGATGTTTCATAATTATTAATGATAAAACACTTGTTCTGACAACACATAAACCTGTTTATGTTCTGCCACTTTAACCTAGGAAAGCCAAATAATCTTATTTAGTGGTGTTACAGGTAGACATGAGGTCAACAACAAAATATTCTGACTATGACACAAGGTCCTTTATGTATCAAATGTTGTTTTCATGCTTTTACACTTTTGATCACACATATCAGTGATAGTAATCTTGAGAACTTACATAGGGGGCCAGAGAGATTGTACAGTTTGTAGGTATTTGCATGCAGCTACATTGACTGTGACCCTCTGTGGCACCACGTATGATACCCTGAGCATTGCTAGGGGTCACTTTTGAGTACAGAGCTGAAACAGACACTGAGCACTGCTAGGGTGTGAACAGTTCACACTGTCTCAATTAAAACAGACAGAGAAGAAATAAAAATAAATTTGGGGGGCCGGAGCGATAGCACAGCGGGTAGGGCGTTTGCCTTGCACGTGGTCGACCCGGGTTCGATCCCCGGCATCCCATATGGTCCCCCAAGCACCGCCAGGAGTAATTCCTGAGTGTAAAGCCAGTAGTAATCCCTGAGCATCGCTGGGTGTGACCCAAAAAGCAAAAATAAATAAATAAATAAATAAATAAATTTGGGCCAGACAAAAGTAAACTTAGAACTGAGCTACCATATAAGCTAGAAACTCCACTTTCGGGGACCCCCAGGACAGGAAAACATTCATTAAAAAGAATTTATGCACACCATCATTAATTACAGCACTTTGTACAGTAACTAAAATTGGAAATCAACCTAGATGTTCAATGAGAGAACAGTGGGTCATAAAGACAAGGTATATATATATATATATATATGTATATATATATATATACCTATATATATAGAGAGAGAGAGAGACAGAGTGTAATACTACACAGCCATAAAATAATGATGAAATCATGCAATTTACTACAACATAGATGGAACTGGAAGACATCATGTTAAATGAAGTAAACTAGAAGAATGATAAACAAAAATGATATCACTTGTATCACTTGTCATCCCGTTCATCAATTTATTCGAGCGGGCACCAGTAACGTCTCCATTCATCCCTGTTGCATGCTAGAGTAGCCCAATGGCATCTGCTTGCTCCAGGAACACGAAGAGCCTCAAACCATTTATTCAGGGTCTTGATGAAGAAGTCTGACCATCTCGTAGGTGGGTGACCACACAGTCTTTGGACATCCCGTGGAATACAGTCCTTAACAGCTCTAGTTCAGTGGTTATCTCTTACATGATATTACTTGCATGTGGTATTTGTAATAACTGGATGAGGGAAAGCAATGTTTCAAGGGGAAGGGGGTTGCCCAGACCAACCTTGGCACCAGAGTATGGGGAGAAGGAAAGAAAGAGTGTGGGTGGGATTGGGGGAGAAGACAGATGAGAAGCAACAGGACCAGGTTAGGGGATTCAGATACAAAGGAGGTGTTAAGGAATGATAGAGACTAGTATCCAAATCACAGGGTCAACAACATAAAAATCAAGAGACCAAAACTTTAACAACAGAACTTAAAAAGGTGCCGGTCAAAGTAGCAGGCTGGAGGTGGGGAAGCCGGGACTGATATGAGACGAAGCCTGCGCACATTGTGAAGGGAAGTTGACACTGGTGGTGAGGTAGTTACTGCAATATTGTATGTCTAGAAGCCAACTATGAAGAGCTTGGTAAATTATGGTGCTTTAATAAAATTAATATACATATAAATTAATAAACTTGACAGTTTTCAGTTATCTTGACAAATAGAGTAGCGTGCAAATGGAAAAGAATGAAAAAGAGACAGAGATAGGCTTCCCTTTAAATTTACATTTTTTTAAAAAACTGAAATTTATGTGTCATACAGTTTTAGTGTAAATGTACAATTTAGAAAATATTTAAAAATAGAAAACAAAAAAAGTTCTTATCATTGTAGCATGAAATGCACTTCATTCTATTTTCAATGAATAATTGTTGAGGAACAATTGTTTATAATGAGGTGAGCCAGACATGGACTAAAACATGATTAACATGTGTCATTTATCAAAATAGTCAATTCTAGTAGGGAGAGTCAGGCAGCTTTCCAAAATGTCTTAATCCATTAACTGAAAATTATTTTAAATGCATGCAAGGAACTTCAGAAGAAAAGTAATGCATATGCCTATTGCTGGGGAGACTTTTGAGATGATTGTACTGAACCTGAAATTTGAGAAAATAGATTTCAATTTGCCCCAATGGGAGGTAGAATTTCAAGAAAATGATATACCATAATCAGAATATAGAAGCAAGGTGTCAAACCTTTCTTAGATTTTATCTTTATTGAACAGTCTGTGCAATGTTGTTTATAAAGTAATTGAAAGACAAATACTTGATATGAATATGTTTCATAAACTGAAAATAATAAATGAGATCATTATTTTTCTTTCATTAAAAGCCCAGTAAAATATTCTCATGAGTTACTTTTTAAATGTACTCTTATTACACTAATAATACATAATAGTGAAGCATTCAGTTGTAAATGAAAGCTGTGAATTGAGAAAAATGAAATGGCTAATTTCAGACTGATGATCTATATGATGACAAATAACTGCTTCAGTGAATTTTTACTTGTTATTTGATAGGTTGTCATTGTGTATGCAGATGTAAGCAAAGAGTAAATGCATATTTGGAGTGCATCTTTGGATGCACTGATTCCACATTCTTGTTGTCATGGCTACCTGTCTTAAGCAATAAAAAAACTGAGCAGATGTTCCTTTCTTTAAGTACCTACATCAGCTTTTTATACATAGCATGTACTATTCATTAAATCAAGGAAAGTAGTGGGAGTAGCTTAATTTGTATTACTAAGAGCTGCTTTTTTGTCTAACTCTATTCTTTTCTGCAAACCTATTATTAGTTTGATAGATAAAAGACCGAGATTTTTTTCTTACTAAGTGCAAATGTGTGACTTGTGCCTAGAGACTGATTCTACAACGAATTTATAAGTCCAGCTAAAGCGTTGATTTGTTTCATAAGCCCATCTTAAAAAATTATGGTACAATAATGAGCATATGTGTGAGTAAGCCAGTTTAAGGAGGTGAAAAGGAACTGTGCCTAGTTCAAAGGGAAAAACCAAAATTATGACTCAGATAACATGTTTTCTTTTTAAAAATTTCTTCTCCTCTAAATGATAGATAAAAATTTATGGCTGTATTAACAAAAACTTGTTTTGAAGTTAATAGTTAATTTTGAAGGTATCTTAAAATGTTTTACCAACTGTGGTAATTCAAGGAGCTATACAGATAATTGACTCAAAACCTCAGCCTTACAGTTAGCTACTTCTATGACACTTTAGCAACCTGTTTAAAGATTATGCCCTCTTTGACAATTCTTATAATATGTATATCAATTTAATATTCATAATTGTTTTAAAATAATATTATTACTAGACACCATATCAATGACCTCACTTTTATTTATTCATTATTTTTTGTGGGGAAGGTGTTTGTGTCACACAGGCAGTGCTCATGGCTTACTCTGGCTCTGTGCCCAGGGATCATTTTTGGTGGTGCTGTGGGGAGCACAAGTAGCTTGGGGTCTATATAGAAATTGAACTCATGCCAGCCACTTGAAAGGCAAAAATCTTAGCCTCTATACTATCTATCCAGCCCCAGGACATGCTGGATTTTGGGGGAAGGGGGACACCTGGTGGTGCTAAGAGGCTGAAGCCTCATGCATGTACTATCTGATCATAACTGAAAAACTTATGATCCTCTACTTTTTAAAAAAGTGTAACTTTAATCAACAAAGAAAGAATGAAGGATCAGAGAATCACTAATCCTTGAACCAATTTTTCTTTTTCATTTTTGTTTATAATAGCAACTCTTTTCCATTTTTCTTGCTAAGTTTAAAAATTTTTAAGTAACTTATTAAAATATGAGAGACTCCTAATGATTCTAAAATGCTTTTTCAAAATAGACTCTGTAGAAGAACTTGTAAACATAATTCATATGTTTAGGATTATTTCAGAATAAACAAATGAGAATAAGCATTAGTTGAACCTAGTAAAATTCAAACCTAAGTTAAAAATAATATACAATTATCTAAACATAATTTTTAATTAAATGATGGTGAGATACACAGTTGAAAAGTTGTTCATCATCATTGAATTTCAGTCATACTGTGTTCCAACACCTGTACCTTCCCCAGTATACATTTTCCACCACCTTCTTTCTCTTTCTTTTCCTTCCTTCCTTCCTTCCTTCCTTCCTTCCTTCCTTCCTTCCTTCCTTCCTTCCTTCCTTCCTTCCTTCCTTCCTTCCTTCCTTCCTTCCTTCCTTCCTTCCTTCCTTCCTTCCTTCCCTCCTTCCTTCCCTCCTTCCTTCCTTCCCTCCTTCCTTCCCTCCTTCCTTCCTTCCCTTTCTCTCCTCTTCTTCTCCCTCTATACTTTTGGGCATTGTGGTTTGCAATACAGGTACTGAAACATTATCATGTGTATGCCTTTGCCTAACTTTAGCACTCAGTTCTTGTTCAGAGTAATCATTTCCAACTATCATTGTCATAGTAGTTCTTTAACCTAACTTCCCCATCACCATCAACACTTGTGACAAGCTTCCTGCCAGGGACCAGTCTTCCTGACGTTTTTTCTATTGTCCTTGAGTAATAGTAAACATAATTTTACTGAAAGTCAGTTTTCTGAATTCCTTTACGAGTTAAAGGGATTCTTTTCCTTCTATAAATAGCAACAGTCCCACAGTTTTTAAAAATTATAGTTTAGTTAACATGGCTACAATAGTGTTTACTGTTATAGCACTGAGGTACAAGGTTACTGCTATTGACCATCACTGAAATACCCATGACTCTCATGATTTACTTATGTTACCTCTGGTTGGATCTTAATTTCCGCCTCCCCACTTATCTTCCCTCTTTACTCCTTCCCCCTCTGTTTCTTGATAATTTTTGTGACCCAAAGCCCAGAGCTTGCTACTACTGAGTAAGAAGCTCTGGGTTTTGGGTCACAAAACTCTGTTTGTCCCTCTGCATTCCATCAATGAGTGAAATCATTGTATATTTGTTCGATTTCCTTTACTTTCTTTGATTTAAGCAGTATTTTTTACAAAGTTGTTTTCAACAGAGTTCTAGGAATATTTAAAATAGACAAAAGCATTGAGTGAAGGATTTATGTCCAATGGAAAGAATAGACTACCACTACTGAATTCACAGATCAATCATAAAAAATAACAGCTAGAAATTGAGTGTGTTTAAAAGATGAAGTATATAGCACAAATTTTATCTGTATTTTTCAGTCTGAAAGTTAAATTTGAATTTAATTGAGGAGTAACTTTTGTTTAAGGGAATATGGGAGTTAAAGAAACAAGCTAAATAACATCCTCCAAAAAGTGTATCCATGATATCAGGTGATTCTCCAGGAAAAGAAATTATCTTTCTTTTTATAAGATTATTGATCTAGTGCAAAAATTATAATAAACATAATGTGGATAATTTGTTTGGCTTATGTTTTAAAGAAATGAGTAACCCAATGCCCACCATTTCATCAGTGTATATTTCCCACTACCAAAGTTCTCTCTCTCTCTCTCTCTCTCTCTCTCTCTCTATCTCTCTCCTTTTGGGCATTAGGATTTTCAATACAGATACTGAAAGCTTATCATGTATATCCCTTTACCTACTCTCATTGAAGGAAATGGTATTGGAACATTATATAACTGAAAGTCAATCATGAACAACTTTGTAACTGTGTATCTCACTGTGACTCAAAAAATGACATGAAAACAACCCAAATGCCCAATTACAGATGAATGGACTAAGATGTTTTGATATATACACAGATAAATACTATGATGTTCTAAGAAAGTATAATATCACATGATCTTCAGGAACATGGATGGAACAAGAGTATATTATGCTGAGTGAAGTCAGGTAGGAGAAAAGGGCCAGATCCAAGATGATCTCTCTTGTAGGTGGGACTTAAAGATATTCAGCAAGGTAGCAACAAAGGGCCAAAGGCAACACAATGGGAAAATTGATCCACATAATTGAGTTGGTTAGGGGAAGGTGCTAAAAGGGAGGGATATTAATGTCTTTGGGGGGGACAACGATGGCCATACTTGTGGTAGGTGTAGTGCTAGTATTATGTGCATTATTGTAAATCACAGAACCTCAATCAATAAAAATGTTTAAAATAAAGAATTTTTGAAAGGAAATAAGTAAAAACATTAGGAACATAAATGAATAGACTTGATTGTGGATTTATTTATTAACTTATATCATAGGTAATAGTTCAGACTTACTGCTATTGTGAGTATGATAATGTTTTGTGATTATGTAGGAAAATATCCACACTTTACAGAAATGCATACAGAATTGTGTACTGAATTTGGGTAATGCCTATGTGGGCTTAGCTGTATAATTTTTCTTTATTTTACTTATTATTTAAAAAGTTTTTATTGATTGAGATTCTCTGGTTTACAATACTGTTAATAATGTTCCTCATGCACATAATCCCAATGCAACAGCCATAACCATTGTCCTCAGCTCCCTGAATAATTTTTTATTGTACGTATGTTTAGAATTTTAAATTAAGAACAAGGACTCTCCAGTTACTTACAATAACATTCAAGCACTTATAGATATGCTGCAAGATTATCATGACTTGTTTACTTCAATTACACTTCTATCTTCAACCTTTCCACTACCTTTTGGTCATTTGTCTGGTTATTTTGTAATTGTATACCCCCAGATAATTTCAGAGTATTTGATTTTTTTTATTCATTTTTGGAGTACCCTTCCTCCAAAGTATTTCATGGCCAATTCCCTTCTCACCATTGGGATATTACCTCTTTGGAGAGTCAGTCTCCAACTGTCTTAACTGAGAAATCTCCATAATTATATTCTACTATAATTCCTTATGCAGAAGATCAGAAATTTAGCAATTATTATAATAAACTTTTTCATCTAGTAAATTGTAGAAATATATAAGATAATGAAAATGTACTGGGTAATAGGTATTTAAGTGAGATAGCCCTTTATGATTTACTTATATTTTCTGTTAATAAAAATTTTTGTGATAGTCACAAAACACATGCACATGAGAGCACATGCCTCATGTCCTCAACCTATCCTGAACCCTCATATATTTTCTTTCTTTATTTATTTAATTTTTTTTTTTTTTGCTTTTTGGGTCACACCCAGCAATGATCAGGGGTTACTCCTGGCTTTGCACTCAGGAATTACTCCTGGTGATGCTTGGGGGACCATACGGGATGCCAGGGTTTGAACCCGGGTTGGCCGCGTGCAAGGCAAACGCCCTACCAGCCATGCTATCGCTCCGGCCCCACCCTCATATATTTTAGACTGATTTTTTTTCCTTTCTGATATTGAGATGGTATATTGAGAAAATCACATGGATTGATACTAGTATTATTTCTGATCTTTAATAAAATAGTATCTAGAGGTTGTTCCTCATTATTATGAATGAAAGAATATTTCTTGTACTTCCCATGAATGTCTGATAATTCTTTTTTCTTCTTTTTTTGTGGGGGGTCACACCTGGCAATGAACAGGGGTTACTCCTGGTTTATGCACTCAGGAATTACTCCTGGCAGTGCTTGGGGGTCATATAGGATGCTGGGAATCAAACCCAGGTCAGCCGCGTGCAAGGCAAACACCCTACCTGCTGTGCTATCACTCCAGCCCCTGATAATTCTATCTTGCAGAAGGAGATCATGGACTGGAAAAGATGAGGCAGATAATGAAGTTTGACTTCTCACCTTCTGTTAAATTTGATGCATCATGGGTGAGTGTAAAGAGCAAAGTTGATACTTTGAATGTGCCAAAATTACAATTTGAACAGAAATGTAAAGTTAAATTTTTAAAGCTAAATTAAAAAACTGTGATTAATAATTTATTGATGGTTGAGTTTTAGGCATATAATACTTTCCAATTACGAGTTTGTGACAGTCACAAAATATATTTAAAATAAATTATAATATAATCGTTAGAGATTGTGATTTCATTTGATGCTAAGGTTACTATAACCTGTGATTGTGTACTATAACTTATTTCGTCAGCTACTAGTAACTGTATTCCTTTCAAGTCATCATAAATACAATTTTTTTATTGATTGCCATCCAAGAGAAGTTTTCAGATATCATTATTTAATTTTATGACTATTATGTTTAAGTATGTGCTTCTAGTTATAATACTTTCATATCTCTCATTACTATACATTTCCATTTGAATAACAATTATTACTGGGCCAGAGCAAAATATAGAAGGTAAGGCACTTGCCTTGCATGCAGCCTACCTGGATTTCATCCCTGGCACCACATATGATTTTTTGCGGCCCATCAGAAGTGGTGTATGAGTACAGAGCCAATAAGCACTGAACACTGCTAGGTGTGGATCCAAAACAGAAACAGAACAAAACAAAACAAAACAAAACAAAACAGCAAGTCTGTATGGCTGAACATACAGACTTTATGGAAATTAATAATATGCCTCCTACTCAAAGTCATAAGGTATTAGAATTAGGATGGTAAATTATTGCAAAAACTTAAAGCATGAATTATCATGGATAATTCATGATAAAACATAATTATCAGTTTCAAATTGTGACTAATTTTCCCTTAGAATAAGCTCAGAATCCATAAAATGCACTGAGGTAAACATAGAACTCTTCAGGAAATGGACCTCAGAGGGATCTTAACACAATAGGAGCTGACCACAGAGGCAAAGAAAACAACAGAATTAAGCAAATGGGGCTACATCATATTGAAATCCTTCTGCACAGCAAAAGAAACTCAAGTTAAAATAAAAAGATACTCTACTAAACAAGAGAAGATATTTTGCATACATTACACCAGATTAAGGGCTAACATCTAAGATTTATTAATCACTCACAAAATGAACAGCAAAAATCTAAAAGCACCATCGAAAACTGTGGAGAAGAGATGAACAGACATTTCTTTGAAGAAGCCATATGGTTGGCCAATAGGCATATGGCAAAGTGCTCATCAACAGTTATGAACAGGGAAATGCAAATCAAAACAACAATGTAATACCATACTGACTCACAACAGTGAGAATGGCGCATATCAAAAAGTCTGGAAATAGGCAGTGTTGGCAGGAATATAGTGAGAATCGAACTTTCATTGACTGTTGATGGGAATGTCATCTGGTTCAACCTCTATCTAAAAAAAGATGGAGATTTCTTTTAAAAAAGCAAGAATATAATTACCATGTGACCTAGCATTACAATTTCTTGACATCCACCCCCAAACATAGGAACATTGATTTGAAAGAATATATACATAACTATGTTTATCTCAGTGCTTTGCACAATAGCCCAAATATGGAAACAACCTAAATGTCTGACTGTGGATGAATGGATCAAGAAGTTGTGGTACACAGGAGGTTGACTCCATGGCTTCGAGGCTGGCCTCAAGTTCCGGGGAAAGGTCAACTCAGAGAAGCGATCACCAATTACATTGTAGTCGAAGGCCATGTGGGGGAAGGGAGTTGCGGGCTGAATGAGGGCTAGAGACTGAGCACAGCGGCCACTCAACACCTTTATTGCAAACCACAACAGCTAATTAGAGAGAGAAAACAGAAGGGAATGCCTTGCCACAGTGGCAGGGTGGGGTGGGGGGGAGATGGGTTTGGGGAGGGTGGGAGGGACACTGGGTTTACGGGTGGTGGAGAATGGGCACTGGTGAAGGGATGGGTTCCCAAACTTTGTATGAGGGAAGTATAAGCACAAAAGTGTATAAATCTGTAACTGTACCCTCACGGTGATTCTCTAATTAAAAATAAATAAATTTAAAAAAAAAAGAAGTTGTGGTACATATACATAATGGAATGCTATGAAGCTGTAGCAGAGAACAAAATCATGCAATTTTTCTACTACATACTACTACAACATATCATGCTGAGTACAGTCACTCAGAAAGAAAGGGTGCAGTATGATCCCTGTTATATATGGGATTTAAAGTTTTACAGTAAGGGAGCACCAAATGGACAAAGGCAACAGAACACTTGCTTTGGTCCAAAGAACTGAGATTACTAGGTTGGGGATTGAATTGGATTGAATTGGCTGGGCCTTTGTGACCTTACTAGAAGAAAGTGCGCATGCTGATGAAGGGTGTGGTGTTGGCATTGATTTATGCACAAAACATCAGTGATAGCCTTATAAAACACAGTATCTTAGTGAAGATTTAAAAAATAAAAAATCCCTTGGGGCTGGAGCAATAGCACAACGGGGAGGGCGTTTGCCTTGCACGCGGCCGACCCGGGTTCGATTCCCAGCATCCCATATGGTCCCCTGAGCACCGCCAGGGGTGACTCCTGAGTGCAGAGCCAGGAGCAACCCCTGTGCATCGCCGGGTGTGACCCAAAAACCAAAAAAATTAAAAAATAAAAAAAAATAAAAAATCCCACTTGATCGTGTGTAAAAAATACAAGGGCGCTCGTGGGCACGGAAGAGGGTGATGTGTGTGTGTGTGTGTGTGTGTTGTGTTGTGTTGTTTACGGGCTCTCGGGGTGTTGCTTTCTCTCTCTTGCCGCTCGCATTCGGTGCTCTCGAGCTGCTGTGTATGGACCGGATCGGGACGGCTCCTCCTTGTGCTCTACTTCTGTATGTGCTGCTGTGTTCTCTTCTGTCTGTCTCTCTGTCTCTGTCTCTTTAGTCTCTCCTCTGGTCTCTTCCGAACTCTCTCTGTCTCTGCTTCTGTGTCTCCTCTCTTGCCTCTGTGTCTTCTCTCTGATTTTATCTCTTCTCCTTGCTTCTGATTTACCTCTGCCTCTGTGTCTTCTCTCCTGCTTCTGTGTCTTCTCTCTCCCCACTTCTGTGTCTTCTCTCTTCTGTGTCTTCTCTGCTGCTTCTGTCTTGTCTCTGTCTTACCTCTGCCACTTCTCCCCTTACAGTCTTAGTTTTTATAGCAATTACATAGGGTGGTGACACAAAGGTGGGTTGGACATTAATAAGTCACCAAAGAGTGGTAAAACCATTTCCCCAGGAGATTAACAAAATCTCATCTAAGGAGATAGGAGATCTGCTCAAGGGTGGGATCCAAACAAGGGTGTGTCGCTTTCTTCCTTCCTCAGCTAGTAAACCACTTAAATAGTTATAATAAATTTAATCCTAATATTTCTAGCAATGTCATTCTGTCTGAGCACAGTAAGAGATATATCATTTAACTTTGGTTCTTCCTGAGGACATTTCACTATATAATCCAGACCACACAGTCCTCAGACCAGGTTTGTATTCCTAACCCTATCAGGGTCCTAGTCTTGTCATTACTTTTGGATCATGACATCATTTGTCTATGACCATGTTCTCAACTTACAGTTGAATATTGTGGCGTTTTAGCCTGGCCCATTTTGATGTGCCAGGGTTTTTGGATTCTATTCGCTAATAGTTTGTTGAGGATCTTCGCATCCGTATTCATCAGAGAAATCGGTCTATAGTTTTCTTTTTTTGTGGTGTCTCTGTTTGATTTTGGTATCTGGGTGATATGTGACTCATAGAACCTTTCTGGGAGTGTTTCTGTTTCCTCAATTTCCTGGAAAAGCTTGAAAAGTACTGGCAATAGATCCTCTTTAAATGTTTGGAAGAATTCTCTAGTGAATCCATCTGGACCTGGACTTTTGTTTCTGGGGAGACTTTTGATTACAGTTTCAATTTCCTTGATAATAATGGGTTTATTCAGGTATTCCAAATCATCTTGGTTCAGCTTTGGGAGGTTATAGGAATCCAGGAATTTATCCATTTCTTCTAGATTCTCTTGTTTTGTGGTGTACAGACTTTCGAAGAAGTCTCTGATGATCTTTTGAATTTCTTTCTTTTCTGTTGTGATGTCCCCCTTTTCATTTCTGATTCAGTTTATTAGAGTTCTATCTCTCTCTTTCTTTGTGAGTCTTGCTAGTGGTGTATTAATCCTATTTATTTTCTCAAAGAACCAGCTCTTAGATTCATTAATCTTTTGGATAGTTCTTTGGGTTTACACGTCATTGATTTCTGCTCTATGTTTTATCATTTCTTTTCTTCTGCCTGGTTAGGGCTCCTTTTGTTGGTCCTTTTCTAAAGTCTTGAGCTGTGAGGTCAGGTTATTTATGTGGGCCCTTACTTCCTTCCTGAGATATGCTTGCAGAGCTATAAATTTTCCCCTTAACACGGCTTTAGCTGTGTCCCACAGGTTCTGGTAGCTCGTGTCTTCATTCTCATTTGTTTCCAGGTACCTTTTGATTTCTTCCTTGATTTCCTCCCTGACCCACTGATTGTTCAACATTGAGTTGTTTCATTTCCAGATGTATGATTTGGTCCTCTCCATCTGTGCATGATTAACTCATATCTTCAGTGCATCATGGTCTGAGAAGATAGTTGATACAATTTTTATCTTCCTGATTCTATTGAGGTATGCTTTGTGATCCAGCACATTATCTATTTTGGAGAATGTTCCATGTACACTGGAAAAGAATGTGAATTCTTTTTTATGGGGATGCAAAGCCCTGTGTAGATCTAATAGCCCTCTCTCTTCTATTTCTTCCCTCAAGGCTGGTGTTTCCTTGCTGAGTTTTGATCTTGTTGATCTCTCCAGAGGTGATAAGGTGGCATTGAAGTCTCCAACTATTATTGTGTTGCTAGCAATGCCCTCCCCAAAATCTGTTTGCAGTTGTTTTAAGCATTTAGTTGGTCCCTCATTAAGTGCATACATGCTTAGGAGTGTGAGTTCTTCCTGCTGTACATATCCCTTGATTAGTAAAAAATGGCCTTTGCTGTCCCTTCTAATCTTTATCAACCTGAAATCTATGCTGTCCTATACTTGCATACCCCCCCCGGCTTTTTTGAGGGAGTTGCTTGCTTGAAAAATTGTTTTCCACCCTTTGACTTTGAGTCTGTGTTTGCTCTGACCATTCATGTGTGTTTCTTGTAGACAGCAGAATGCTGGGTTCAGTTTCTAAATCCATTTTGCCACTCTGTGTCTCTTGATGGGTGCAGTTAGACCATTGACATTGAGAGAGATTATTGTCATGGAGTGTTGTACCATCTTTCTCTAGGGGTTTGTTTTGGTTGTAGGCTGTTTTATTTTCTTACAGGAGCCCCTTTAGTCCTTTGTTTTAGTTTGGTTTTGAGTCTATGAAGTTCCTGAGCTGTTGTTTATCCATGAAATTGTGTATAGTTCCTTTGAGTTTGAGTGAGAGCTTAGCTAGATAGAGTATTCTTGGTGAGGCATTCATTTCATTGAGTTTTTCGCTGTATCCCATCGTTGTCTTCTGGCTTGGCGGGTTTCCTCTGATAAGTCTGTTGTGAATCTAAGGGGTGCTCCTTTGTATGTGATTTCCTTTTCTGACCTTGTTGCTTGCAGTATTGTATTCCTATCTTTGGCATGCATCATTCTGACTATGATATGTCTTGGAGTCTTTTTATTAGGGTCTCTTCTAGCTGGCACACTTTGGGCTCCTAGGATCTGGACATTTGCATTATCCAGCTCTGGGAACTTTTCAGCAATGATTTCTTTTCTTTTTTTTTTTTTTTTTTTTTTTTTTGCTTTTTGGGTCACACCCGGCGATGCACAGGGGTTACTCCTGGCTTTGAACTCAGGAATTACTCCTGGCGGTGCTCAGGGGACCATATGGGATGCTGGGATTTGAACCCGGGTTGGCCGCTTGCAAGGCAAATGCCCTACCCGCTATGCTATTGATCCAGCTCCAGCAATGATTTCTTTAACTGTTGATTTTCATTAAGGTTGCCTTCCTGTCCTTCCAGAACTCCGATGATTCTAATGTTATTCCACTTGGAATAATCCCCTAGGACTCTGATTTGCCCTAGATCTATTTTGAGGTCTTTTCCCATTATTTGTTGTAGTCTGTGAGCTTTCTGCTGCTCATCTTCAAGCTCACTGATTCTGTCTTCAGCTGTAGCCATTTTACTGTTGTGGGCACCCACTGTGTTTTTTATTTTGTCTACTGAGTCTTATTCGTGACATCTCAATGTAGCTTTCCTATTTCTGCTCTCATTTCTCCCATATTTTCTTCACTGACTTCTTCCATGAACATTCTCAGCATTTCTTCTCTGAATTCTTTATCGGAGATATCATCTTTGTGGGTAACCCCTGCTGAGGCTTCTGGACTCTTCTTCATCCTCTTCTCACTGTGGGGATTTGCGCTGTTTCTTCATACTGTCACAGTTGTATAGAGGTGGGGCCTGATCATTCATTTATGCCGTTCTCTCTTCATGAGGTTTCTGGTGAAGGTTTGGAGGATGTGTTCTTTTACACTGGGCTTGTATATCTTCTTGTGCTCATCGGTATTGGAAAGGATTTTTGCTCACCGATATTTTGGTGCAATTGGAGTAGGCTAGTGGCCTATTTGCCTTTTCTGTTTGAGGTTGTCGGGGTATTCTCTGGATGAAGAAGCAGGAGGTATGGGGTTTGCAGCAGTGGCTGGAAGCCGGGGGTCCCTGCCCAAGGGACACTGGGTTGAGATCGGGTCCTGAGGCCTCGTGGGTGGGCAGGCACGGGGGTTGGACACTTCCTTACTAATTTTACTTAGCATAATCACCTTAGATCCATTCCATCTTTTCTCCAAAGTCACATTTTTATCTTTATAAGCATAAGAGTAGTATTTGGTTTGGAATATATACAAAGTTCTCTTTTGGAGGTGTAGAGGATCTCAAATAGTGCTCATAGAGGCTTTGAAACTACTATCAGAAATATATGGTCCAGCTATGTGGGTTAGTTCAGTGCTCTAGTAGGTTGTGCTAAGAGCTACCGGGGCTACCAAGGTTACACTCAGTGATGCTTAGAGCTCAGGGAGAAGGTGGAAGAAGGTGAGAGAGGGAGAGAGAGAGAAGTTTGACTGCCATAGAGGGGAGACAGAAGGAAGACTGGGGACGTTGGTGGTGGGAGATGTATCACTGATGAAGGGACAGGTGTTGGATCATGGTATGACTGAAATCCAATCACGAGCAACTTTGTAACTGTGTATCTCTCTGTGATTCAATTATAGAATAAATATTATTTTAAAAATAAAGAAGACTATGTGTTGCTTGGGATAAAGCTTGGGGCCTCTGTATGCAAGGCATATGCTCTGGCCCTTATGGTTATGTCCTCAATACTTCTTTGCCCATTCATCTCTTGATGAACATTTGGGCTAATTCTGTGTATTGTGAATTTACAGTAAATAATGTTGCTACTGATATAGTGGTGGAAATATCCTTTAAATTACCTTTTTAATAGCTGTGCCTAAATATCTAGGAGTATATTATATGGTATTTCCATTAACACCATATAAATTTTCCATTTCCATTTAGTAAAAAACTAAAGCACGCTGAGGGGCGTGTGCACTCGCCAGCTCTCCTGGGCGGCTCTGTCTCACTGCCCGAGTTCGGTGCTCTGGAACTCGATGTGTGGCTGTCGATCAAGGGCAGGCGACAGAAGGAAGAATGCCAAACTGGTTGCTCGATCAGTTTATTTCATTCTCTGTCTCTGCTTCTCTCCCGGCTCAGGATCTCTCTCTGGATCTCTGGATCTGGCCCCAACTCACTCTTACAGCCTAGTTACATCCCCCCAGCATGAGGGGTTTGGGGCGTACACATAGATGTGGTCACAATCAATAGGGTAAGGGTCCTTTCCCTCAGGGGATGCTTCTCCTAGGACTGACTCTCTTTCAGCAGGAGGATCCACCCAAGAGTGGAGTCCCATGAGTGTGTTTCTCCTCTCCTCATCCAGCAAACATATAAACATTCATAATATTAATCATTTTGTATGGACACAATAAGAAATGCATTAAAGCTTATAGAATTGCTCTCCTGGGGCCATCTCGATCTCAGACTACAGTGCTCAGGTCAGATCAGTCTTTCCTATCCCTAGCAGGGTCCTAGTTTCATCATTACTTTTGGATCATGATAGCATTTGTCTATGATCAAGCTCTTAACTTATAGTTAAGAATTAGGCACTTTGGCCAGGCCCATCTCGATGCCAGGGTAGCACATAACTCACCGCTTGGCCTGGATCCGTCCTGTCCCTCTTCGGGACCCTGCTTTTGGGGTGCTAGGAACTGAAGGCAACTGAGGCTTAAGTGGAGAAAGCAGATGCCCAGGGGGGAATAATATTCGAGGCCAATTAAATCCCAAGTTACAAAAGCATAATATTGTCTTCTTGTGTCTATACAAAAACGACATAGCTTTGAATAAACTATGCAAAGGACTCAAGGAGAAGAGAAAAACAATATATACAAGTAAACAGAACCTTAAGAAAGAAACTGCAGATAAACACAGAGGAATGGGAGCACTGTAATGGGAGTAACCCAATAAACCTAAACTACTTGAGGCTATATTATCCTACAATTATTTTCTGTCACTGTCACTGTCACTGTCATCCCGCTCATCTATTTGTTAGAGCGGGCACCAATTAGGTCTCTCATTGTGAGACTTGTTGTTACTGTCTGTGGCATATCCAATAGACCACGGGTGGCTTGCCAGGCTCTGCCGTGCGGGAGTGATACTCTTAGTAGCTTGCCGGGCTCTCTGAGAGGGGCAGAGGACATTTTAATTTTTTCTGGAGTGCAATGTTACTATACCATATCTACTACAAAATGCCAATATCCCTCCACCATTGCCCATAGGATCAATTCATAGTAATGAAATTGCTATTTTATAATATATTTCTACTTATATATAGTTTTAGAAATCCCCACTCTTTTTTCCCATAGAAACTGTACCAATTTATATCCCTGCCAATGGTGAGAGTTCTTTTTCTCCCACTGATATCCCCACTTGCACTTGGGGTCAAATATGACCATCCAACCATTTCTGTTTTATAAATAGTTTTAATTGGAATAATGTTATGCTCATTTATATATATATATAGTCTATGGTTGCTTTTGTGTTACAACATCAGAATTGAATAATTTCTGAAAGACACTATGAACTCCCCCAAATGCAAAATTATAAGTTTGTCAGTTTATAGTAATCTAAAGAACTGTTCTTATCAGCATGATTAAAGTGACGTCTCAAGTATTTCTTGTTCAAGCTTAAGGGAAAATGAGACAGACTGTTGTTATTGATTTTAATACATTGGAGATCACACATAGCGTTGCAATTTTATATAACACAAAATTTCTACACATAACATTGATAAACATCATGCTGACCAAAATTAATCAGATGGTAATAGTTAATAGCAATAGACATGTGGTCATTTGCTGCCTAGATAATTTTGCCTCTGTTTTCCTCTGAGAAAACAGGTTAACTGATCTAACAATTAAATGGGCATAATAACAGATCTTGAATTACAATGTCAGTGGAAGTTCATTTGAGAACTTTAAGCTCAGAATGATTTTCAAGGAAAAAAAATGGCAAAATTAAAAAAGTTGTCATATGGTGTATGTGGTTTAGCGCTAGTTCTAATAGATCTTTGTGTGGTGTTATGTTAAATTTAAATGCTTGTAGGAAATGGGGAGGGAGAGACAGCCAAAGTAGTAAATATCTCAAATTTTGCAGGATAGTTATAGTGCGGTTAGAAAATAGATCTTCATTCTGACTCTGATATCACAAGTTAGCTCCTGTAGCAATCCTGGATTTCAGTTGCATCATTTGTAAAATAAGGATAATATACGACCCAGCATTGTAATTTAATATTATAAAAAATAAATATTGTGATATTTAGTTTAGGCACTACATATATAAATCTGCTAAGCAAGGGGGCTAGAAAGAAGTTAGCATTTCTTTTAAAGTGAGAGTTAATATTAAATAACTTTAATGCGTGAGAGCAGTCAAGAACAAAACTTCTATAAAATATAACTCACAATTATTAAGCTCCTGTCTTTCTGTCATAGATTATAGTAGGTAGATTGCAAGTCTTCTTTTAAGAAATATACACCACAACTTGGATTAAGTTTACAGAACTTTTATTTTATTGATTTATTTTGGTATGTAGAACTTTAAAATTCTTTTCAGTTATTTGTGCCTCAGTGTAAATGTGAGAAGTATATTCATAAGGCAAATATTAAATGAGAGAGTAAAGACTACAAGTGTAAGCATGAGAGGAAGGAAGGATAAAGGTCTGATGAGAAGGTGAGAGTCTGTTATAAAGTCTAACTTAACTTATTGAACTGGAAACATCCCTATTTAACCTAAATTTTTAAGAAATATGAATGAACTCAAAGCCAGTTTGAAAAATATAATAATATTGAGGACAAAATGAACATTACATTATTAGGAAGTCAAATCTAAAGCTAGGTAGAAGTATTTTATTAGGTCAGATGGTATCTTGGAAATAAGTGCTTTCTAATAAGAAAGGAGCATTGATCTTGCACTTTGAGTCTGGCTATTCTTATTAACATTTAAATAAGGAAATTAATTTCAATATTATGTTTAACGCCTTTTGTAATTATTTTAATTTATTTCTATAGTGCATAATATTTCTGACATTAAGAATATTGACATTTCACATTCTACTTTCATTATCTTTGAAAAAGTTTATGCAAATGAGAAATCCTTATTGATTTTTACATTGAGGTCTTAACCTTGTATTATTATCTGATTCTGTGACTCAGAAAGAGTGATTGCCTTTAAATAAAAAATGTAAAAAGATAGCTAGAAGAGATAATTTTTCTATAGATAAAAGTAAAGTATTATAGAAAACATAGTCATACATTTAATAATCCTTTCTATAATTGAATTTTTGAAGTATGAATAGCACTCCTACATTATGCAAAATTTTTGTTTGGTTTTGGTTTGGGGGGCATACCCTGGTGTACTCAAGGATTACTCATGACTCTGTGCTCAGAGAACACTCCTGGCATCCTTTGGGAACTATATGGAATGTCAGGGATTGAACCTGTTTGGCTGTGTACAAGACAAGTGCCCTGCCCACACCAGATATTTGAAAAATTTCTCTGGTGAGTAAATATGATTCATTAAGTTCGTGCCATGTATCATTAAATTTGATGACTCTTCAATTCATTTTAATGATAGTCAAAAATTACACATACATGACTAAAAGCTTGCAGTTATATAAAAATTTTAGCTGGAGATTATGAACTCTCTGTAAACACTGTGCTAGCTAGTCTTAACAATTACACCCAATGGGATGGTTGGAAGAAGTCATAGGACAATGGTGGAGAGATCTTGGCACACTGGTGGAGAGATTGATATAACAGGACCGAGCATATAAAACAATGATTTCATACTAATGTAAGTCATAAGACCACAGTTTAAAAGAAAACTTAAAAACATTCTTCCAGGTGATAATACCTGTTTACTGTTATTTACACACTTGGGTAGTCCCATTTCATAATGTGTCAGAGTTAGATTCAGTGACATATGGTAGAAGTGATACTACATCACTCCAGGTATTGTCATACAAGGTAGTGTCTTCTGTCTTTAGCTTTCTCTGTGTTTATCTTTCTGTTTATCTTAGATCACATGCTCTTGGAGTTGGAGGAATCCTTTTCATGAACAGGCCTATGGAGAAACCTATGTATGAAAGAAACTGAAATCTGTTCATAATCATTTAAATGTGATTGCAAGTTTTACATTAGTTCCCCTGGAGAGCACATTTTCCTGGTCATAGCTATGCTGCCACCTATGAGCGACAATAAGGAAGTCATGAAATTAAAGTGATTCCAAATTTCTGTTTCTCAGGAACATTGTGAGATATTGAATATTTAAGCTATATTTTTAAAGTTACAAATCATTGACGTGCTCATTACATAGCCATATAAAACAAATACATATATTGGATTCAGATGTTTCAAAAATTTACTCTAGAGACTAGCACACATCCAAAAGAACAAAAGCAACTGCTGTTGGAGAGGATATGGGGAGAAAGGGACCCTTCTACACTGCTGGTGGGAATGCCGGCTAGTTCAGCCCTTTTGGAAAACAGTATGGACGATTCTCAAAAAACTAGAGGTTGAGCTCCCATTTGACCCAGCAATACCACTGCTGGGAATATATCCCAGAAAAGCCAAAAAGTATAGTCGAAGTGACATATGCACTTATATGTTCACAGCAGCACTGTTTACAATAGCCAGAATCTGGAAAAAACCCGAGTGCCCTAGAACAGATGACTGGTTGAAGAAACTCTGGTACATCTATACAATGGAATACTATGCAGCTGTTAGAAAAAATGAGGTCATGACGTTTGCATATAAGTGGATCAACATGGAAAGTATCATGCTAAGTGAAATGAGTCAGAAAGAGAGAGACAGACATAGAAAGATTGCACTCATCTGTGGAATATAGAATAATAGACTATAAGACTAACGCCCAAGAATAGTAGAAATAAGTACCAGGAGGTTGTCTCCATGGCTTGGAGGCTGGTCTCTCATTCTGGGTAACTCAGGGAAGGGACCACCAAGTAAAATGTGGTTGGAGGTCATGTGGGGGAAGGGTGATGTGGGCCGAATACAGACTAGAGACTGAACACAATGGCCACTCAACACCTTTATTGCAAACCACAACACCTAATCAGAGAGAGAGAACAAAAGGGAATACCCTGCCATAGTGGCAGGGTGGGGTGGGGGGAGATGGGACTGGGGAGGGGGGGAGGGATGTTGGGTTTACTGGTGGTGGAGAATGGGCACTGGTGAAGGGATGGGTTATTGAACTTTGGGGGAAACATGAGCTCAAAGATGTATGGATCTGTAACTGTACCCTCACGATGACTCTCTAATTAAAAATAAACTAATAAAAAAAATAAAATAAATTACTCTAGAAAAAAAGGGTATGTATTTAAACACACGACATTTATATATTATATTCTGATGGTTCACCACGTAAATCCCATATGTTGGGAATTATTAAAATAAAATAGAAGTTCTTCTAAATGTTAACTGGAAAAATAAGAAATGCATTGTCTCTGCCTGTATTGTAACCGGCAATGTGTCTTTTCCTGCTTTTTCTTTTTTTATTTTTTTTTTTTTATTTTTTTTTTTTAAATTTTATTGAATCACCATGTGGAGGGTTACATAGTTCTCAGGATTATGTCGGTTATACAGTTCTCAAACACCCTTCACTTCACCAGTGCCCATCTTCCATCACCAACCCCCCCAGTATGCCTGCCGCCCCCTCCCACCTCCCCAGTCCCAACCCTTGCACATGATATGTTTCACTTCGTTTACGCCTTATTTCGATTACATTCCATGTTTCAACACACAACTCATTACCGTTGTTGGGGTTTCCCCCAAAAAAGAAAAGCAGTCCTATTGCCAAGGAGGCATTTGATAGTTCTCCATTGCTAAGAATATAGAGATATTAAGTCCCGCTGTTTGTTACATAGTTTTTCTTTTTCCCCCTTGCCCCGCGCCACCGAGTTCACGCCTGTTTTAGTAATCGCCACGCTGCCTGACAAGGGAAAAAAAAACCGAAAAGGATGGTTATTTCCCGTCATCAGCAGGCGTGGGGCTCTGGCTTAGTTGATAGACTTGTAGAGTATCTGCAAGCAGTCTCTGGAACCGACGGTCTTGCGCTGGTGTCGGCTCCGGCTCGAGATTCCACCAGCGTCCCGCTGTTCCTTGTACATAATTTTTCCCCTTATATCCCATTCCCACGCCACCAGGTCTGTTTGCTTAATGGACATCACACTGTAGTTGATGACACACCGCGTTTCTTCCCGAGAAAGAAGAAAATTTCTTCTCAGCCGGCGTGGGGATATAGCTTAGTTCAGTCTAGTGAGATGGCTACCACTTTGATTGCCTTCAATATTTCAGCAACAGACTTACTATTAGGATCTCCCACAAAAGTCCGCCCCATTAGAAAGGAACCATTACATATTGCTCATACTAAGATGACATTAAGTCGCGCGGCCGAGGCAGCGGCCGCGCGGTTTTGGGTATCTGTATAAAGTCCAGGGAAAGTACAACCAGAAATAACATCACTATAAACTTTTACCCTTTTATGGTGCTCATAAGATGGAGAAACCTAGAGAGAGGCTCGGCGTCTCCGTTTTGCGCTCAGGAAAACCGCGGCCCCTGCGCTGTGCTCAGGAGGGAGGAGTTGAGAGAGAGACAGGTTAAAAGAATTGGGGGATGCCCGGGTCCCACAGCTTCAGCACGCCGTGGGGTCTCTGGTCCCATGCCGGGATTAGTTCAGTGGGCTGCTTGGGGTCCGAGGGCGCTCCCTCGGGCCCCTCCATCATGCTCCTTCCACAGCCGGGTCCAAAAGGAAGCACACGTGGGGGAGGTGGGTTTAAGTATCTAACTGCGGTGGGCGGGGGTCGCCGCCCCCGCCCCCTGGGGACTCCCGCAAGCGCGCTCACGTCCTGTTTTGGCTGAATCGGCGTCTCCGTTTTGCGCTCAGGAAAACCGCGGCCCCTGCGCTGTGCTCAGGAGGGAGGAGTTGAGAGAGAGACAGGTTAAAAGAATTGGGGGATGCCCGGGTCCCACAGCTTCAGCATGCCGTGGGGTCTCTGGTCCCATGCCGGGATTAGTTCAGTGGGCTGCTTGGGGTCCAAGGGCGCTCCCTCGGGCCCCTCCATCATGCTCCTTCCACAGCCGGGTCCAAAAAAGCTTTTCCTGCTTTTTCTAAATAAAATTAATTTACTTCTCTATCTGCCTCCTTCTGATATTCTTTATTGACAGAAAAAACAATGATAATGAAAAACAATGATAATATAAATCCCGGGCAAGAGTTTGGACTCTTTACTTTTTCTGCAAAGAAATTCCTATATCTAAACAGAATGCCTTAACCTTTAGAATTCAGGTGGGGGGCCAGAGCGATAGCACAGCGGGTAGGGCGTTTGCCTTGCACGCGGCCGACCCAGTTTCGATCCCCGGCATCCCATATGGTCCCCCAAGCACCGCCAGGAGTAATTCCTGAGTGCAAAGCCAGGAGTAACCCCTGAGCATCGCTGGGTGTGACCCAAAAAGCAAAAAAAAGAAAAAGAATTCAGGTGGTAGGGGTCAGTTCCCATGCTATGTAAATCAAGTGAATTCCAGGAGCAGCTTGACATTTGCCTTGTGGGATTAGTTGGGCATCAGGGCCCAATGTCATTATGTAGATGCTTGTAGCTGACATCCATGACCCAATCCAGGTATTTCCCTAGATAGCCTGAGCAGGAAGCAGAGGCCCTCTTCTCTCAAACTACTTTCCTTGCTTACTACTTTACCCCAATCACCTGCAACACTTGCCAAAATAACCAGGAGTCAGGAGACCTTAAAAATAATCGCCGTCCACCCTCGGAACCCAGTGCTTGGTGGGAGCCAATTCTCTCAACTGCAACACTTATGTCTTTTGGTAATTTGCATTTACAATAGAAATGCATGAAATTTATGTATTTTTATGTAATGAAAGCCTTTTCCTAGTATTTCGTCTTTTGTTTTAGTTAAGTCGTTATATTGGTATTTTAAGTGATGTATGTACACGATTACATTGTTTGTGATTCTCACAAAGAAATCATTGCATATGCAAAAATAGGGAGACATTAATTTGCTAACTCAGAACCATTTCTCCACAGTTCTACAGCAGTGTTTCTTGAACAGATGTTTAAATGTACAGAATTTTGCTCTCGACTAAACCCTACTGAATTGGGATTTTTGAGGACTATGCTCAAGAATCAGTATTTTAGGTGACTGTGAGAGTGGTGTGTGTGTGTATGTATGTATGTATGTATGTATGTGGTGTGAGTGTGCACGTGCATAGATTCAACCCAATGCCTCAATGTTTGAGAGGTATGTGTTCTTTTGCTGTACTTTATACTCTGTCCAGAATCAATCTTTTAAATAAGTTCCCAAGATGATTCTGATACTATCTCTGTGAAGTCTTTTTCACAAACTGGCAATCGAGAAGCATTACTTTTGATGTCCTCATCTTCTTGCCTTTATACTTTTGTGATCTTAGTCTTGCCCTCATATCTCCATAGGAAAAGAAGTAATATGTTTCTTCTATCTTTTATTTTGAATTCCCCTTTCCACTGGTTATCTCTATCTACACCTGTGCCTCAAGAGTTATTTTCTTAAGAAGTCTTGATTTGACCCCATTTTCTCCCCAAAATTGGCTTATCATTCACATTTTCTTCCTGGATGGATGTCTTGAAAGAGTTGTATATCATCTCTTATCTCGAGTAATATTCCTCTGGTTTCAGTGACTTGTAATATGTCTTCTGTCCTTACTATTTAATGAAACTACTTTTTCAAAGTGTTCTAACTGACAATACAATGACACCTTCTCAGTATTCATTGGACTTAATTTCTTTACAGCATTTTACACTTTTGGATATACCCTCTTGTTGGAAAATTTTCTTTTCCTTGTTTTTGAAACACTGATCATTGCTGACTTTCTCCTTACTTTTCTCATAAGCTCTGGTAAATTTTCCTTCTGTAATTTATCTTATTCTAGTCATTTATTATATACCCTTCTAAAGATTCAGTTCATAGAGATATTTTATATACATGTGTATTCCCCAAGTTATATTATTAGTCACACAGTAGGTTTTAGGGCATAAGCATATATTCTCATTTACCATCTGGGCATTTCTTTGTGCAGAAAATATGCTCAAGAAATTTCAGTTTTATGTCTATAATACTAAACTCACCTTTCTCCATAACCTAGTTATAATTACTAGGAAAATTAGTATCAGGACCTAAATATTTAAACATGAAATATCAGTAACTTAATAAACTTTTTCTTTTTAAAAATTTTATTGAATCACTGTAAGATAGTTACAAGCTTTCATGTTTGGGTTACAGTCACACAATAATCAAACGCCCATCCCTCCACCAGTGCACATTCCCCACCACCAATATCCCTGGTATACCCCCCTTTCCCACCCTCCCCCTACCTCCATGGCAGACAATATTCCCCATGCTCTCTCTCTACTTTGGGCATTATGGCTTGCAACACAGACACTGAGAGGTCATCATGTTTGGTCCGTTATCTACTTTCAGCACACATCTCCCATCACGGATGATTCCTCTACCCATCATTTTCTTAGTGATCCCTTCTCTATTCCATCTGCCTTCTCCCCTCCGCTCATGAAATAGTCTTCCAGCTATGGGGCAATCCCCCTGGCCCTTGTATCTACTGTCCTTGGGTGTCAGCCTCATGTGATGTTATTCTATACTCCACAAATGGGTGAATCCCTCTATGTCTGTCCCTCTCTTTCTAACTCATTTAACTTAGCATGATACTCTCCATGTTTATCCATTTATAAGAAAATTTCATGACTTCATCTCTTCTAGCAGCTGCATAGTATTCCATTGTGTAGATGAACCAAAGTTTCTTTAACCAGTCATCTGTTTTAGGTCACTCGGGTTGTTTCCATATTTTGGCTATTGTGAACAGTGCTGCAATGAATATATAGGTACAGCTGTCATTTCTACTGTGCTCTTTTGCATCCTCAAGATATATTCCCAGAAGTGGTATTACGGGGTCATATGGAAGCTCAATTTCTAGTTTTTGAAGGACTGTCTGTATTGTTTTCCAGAAAGGCTGGACCAGTTTGCATTCCTACCAACAGTGAAGGAGCATCCCTTTTTCCCCACATCCACGCCAGCATTGGATGCCTTTGTTCTTTTGAATGTGTGCCAGTGTCTGTGGTGTGAGATATATCATTGTCTTGATTTGCATCTCCCTGATGACTAGTGATGTGGAGCATTTTTTTATGTGCCTTTTGGCCGTTTGTATTTTTTTGAGGAAACTTCTGTTCATTTCTTCTCCCCACTTTTTGATGGGATTGGATGTTTTATTCTTATACAATTCTACAAGTGTCTTGTATGTCCTGGATATTAATCCCTTATCAGATGGGTATTGGGTAAATATTCTTTCTCATTCTGTGGGATCTTTCTGTATTTTAGTCACTGTTTCTTTTGAAGTGCAGAAGCTTCTTTGTTTGATGTCATCCCATTTGTTTATGTTTGCTTCCACTTGCATGGTCAGTGCTGTTTCATCCTTAAAGATGCTTTTAGCTTTAATGTCATGGAGATTTCTGGTTGCATTTTCTCCATGTACCTTATAGATTCATGTCTGATATTGAGGCCAGCACCATTTATGATGAAAACTCTCAGCAAAATGGGCATCGAAGGAACTTTCCTCAATATAATCAAAGCCATCTACCACAAGCCCATGGCAAGTATCATTCTCAATGGGGAAAAACTAAAAGCCTTCCCTTTAAGATCGGACACAAGACAAGGTTGCCCGCTTTCACCACTCCTATTCAATATAGTACTGGAAGTTCTGGCCATAGCAGTTAGACAAGAAAAAGATATCAAGGACATACAGATAGGAAAGAAAGATGTCGAGCTATCACTATTTGCAGACGATATGATACTATACTTAGAAATCCCTAAAGACTCTACAGAAAAGCACCTAGAATCAATAGGTCAATATAGTAAAGTGGCAGGCTAAAAATCAACACCCAAAAGTCCATGGCTTTCTTATATACAAATAATGAAAGAGAAGAAAGAGACATTAAAAAAACAAACCCATTCACAATAGTACCTCAGAAAATCAAGTACCCTGGAATAAACTTTCTTTTACCCCCAACATCTCATTAGTTTCAAGTCCTCTGATTCTTCCTCTATAAGATGTCCCATAAACCTTTTGAATTTAAGCTGCATCAACCTTCATTTTAAGCTTTAGTTACCTTCTACTAACTGGCCCTCTAACTGGTCTTCCTTCTTCTAAAGTGCTCTTTCCCCCAGCTATAGCTTAGCACTTAACTTCTTTCTTAGTTCCAACAGCCAGAGTAATGGTGTTTGACTTCATCAAGTATTTCATTAACTTGTACAGTTACTGAGTTTTCAAATGCTTTAACTTTCCCATTTATGAAATAAAACTATGAAAATTATATTCCACATAGAATTATGTTGATGGTGAAAAGAAGATGCTAGGGGCTGGAGTGGTAATACAGCTGGTAGGGCATTTGTCTTGCATGTGGCAAACCTGAGTTAGATCCTCAGCATTCAATTAGGACCCCTGAGCATGCACTATTAGGAGTGATTCATCAGTGCAGAGCCAGGAATTACTCGTGCACATTACCAAGTTTGGCCTCAAGACCAGAAAAAAAAAACGAAGAAAAAGAAAGAGACACTAATGTATAGTTAATCCAAAGGTGTCTGGTGTACAGTAAGCACTCAATAGCTGTCAAATGTTATTAACTCTTTTACTTTATAAATTTTAAATATGGTTTATACAAATATGCCTCTTAAAGGTATTTGAAATTATAAGCATCTTTAATTATTTGGTTTCATTTGATTTGACACTTTGTGTATATAAAGCAGGAAGAAATAAATGATTGTCTTTTATTTTGCTCCTTTTGGTGTATTTTGACAAATTGCGGCATAATAATAATCACTCTGTCCCAGCCATAAAATACTAAATATTTCTATTTTATAGTATTTTCCTTTGATTGGATCATTTAAGTTTATCTGTGAAATATGACTTATTAATGAGGCATCATGCTTCTTGATTGGGAAAAGTGTAGTTCATGAAATAAGTAACTATTTCATTGCTATAATACTGTTATGTTTAGATATTTCTTTTTAGGAAGCAAATGACAAAACAATTATAATATGAAAATGTTAACAGTTTGACAATAATATTTCTTAAAATAATAGGGTTTTCTGTCTACTAAGGATTTTTTTTATCTGGACGGGCATTTTGCGCGATCACTTTACATGTACTTCTAAATTTGCTTCTACACTTAATTATTTTCATGGTAAACGTATATATTTTCTATGGTTATATTTAACTTATATTTATATATGAAGTTCTATGTCAACCCTTACTACCCTTGTACAGGAAAACTGTTTATTTTGAGTGGATTTTGACATCACATATGAGCTCATGGCAGGTAGAGATTACCCTATGGTAACGTGCAGGCTTGTACATGGGCAAGAAACTGATACATTACATCATTTTTGCTGCTCAAGACAGCTTTTTTTTTCTTTTTGGGTCTCACCCGGCGATGCACAGGGGTTACTCCTGGCTTTGCACTCAGGAGTTACTCCTGGCGGTGCTCAGGGGACCATATGGGATGCTGGGGATCGAACCCGGGTCGGCCGCGTGCAAGGCAAACACCCTACCCGCTGTGCTATCGCTCCAGCCCCTCAAGACAGCTTTAAGAGCGATTTTATAAATAGGTTATCAGAGTGATAAGAAAACACAAGGCTGAGGAGCAAAATAGAAGGAAATAGTCTTGAGAGAGAAGTGGGGAAGAAGGCAAGGTTATGTTGGAGAGAAAAACTCAACTACTTCATCTGTCTCTTATAGTGTCACCTGTCTCTAAGTAAGAGCAGATGATTAGGTCCTGAGTGTCACCTTCTGCAAGCATGGAGGTCAGCTCCAAAATCAGGTAACTTCTAAATCAAGTATGAGAGATCTTTAAAATCCTTATTTTCAGCTTTAAAATAATCCCATACTCCTTAAAATATTCCAGTTATATCTCGTTGAGTTAACCTGGAATCTTTTTTCCTAGATCACAGTCCTGCATTGCTTGATGATATAATGTTTCAGGGAATTTTCTAAGACATATGCCATTAGGCAATTTTGTTGTGAAAAAGTCAGAGTATAATTATACAAAAGTGCCTGCCATTGAGGTAGGCCCAGGAGAGGGGCGGAGGAGAGCGGGAGGTAAACTGGGGACATTGGTGGCGGGAAATATGAATTTATGAAGGGATGGGTGCTGGAACATTGTATGACTGAAACCCAATCATGAATAACTTGGTAACTTTGTATCTCATGAAGATTCAATGTATAAAATAATTATACAAACTTAGGTGGTAAACTCAAGCTAGAATATGTGACGAAAATATCTGTTTTTCATGGAAATATAGAGTCTAGAATAGAAGATATGACTAAAGCAGTTTTTGGAGTTACAAAAGTATGGGTTTGGGTCATACCCAGCAGTAAACAGGGGATACTCTGGGTGAGGGGCTGGGGTTTCTCCCAGCTGTGCTGAGGACAATGTAGTATCAGAAATCAAATCCATTTATAAGCAAATTTCATGACTTCATCTCTCTTAACAGATGCATAGTATTCCATTATGTAGATTTACCAAAGTTTCTTTAACCAGTCATCTGTTCTAGGGCACTGGGGTTGTTTCCAGATTTGGGTTACTGTGAACAGTGCTGCAATGAATACATAGGTACAGATGTCAATAGAGAAGAGATCACTAAGAAAATGATGGCTGGAGGAATCAGTCGGGATGAGAGATACGTGCTGAAAGTAGATAATGGACCAAACATAATGACCTCTCAGTGTCTGTGTTGCAAGCCATAATGCCCCAAAGTAGAGAGAGAATATGGGGAATATTGTCTGCTATGAAGGCAAAGGGAGGGCGGGAAAGGGGGGGTTACCAGGGATATTGGGGGGGCGTGTGCACTGGTGGAAGGATGGGTGTTTGATCATTGTGTGATTGTAACCCAAACATGAAAGCTTGTAACTATCTCATGGTGATTCAATACAATTTTTTAAAAAAGGAAAAATATTGAATCCAGGCCTTAAACATGCAGAGCATGAACTCCAGCCCTTTGAGCTATTTCCCCATCTCCTGTCCAATAACATTTTTATGCAGCACATGCCTTCATATGCTCCTTACACCTTGTTCCCATCCAGTTCAGTTCTTGTTGCTCATTGTTCGGACCTGCTGCTCAAGAAGCTGTAACTCTTCCTTATTAACTACAGTTGCTAAAGGAGCAGGCGGTGAAGCCACAGAAAGGAGGCCTACCTATGCAAACTGCTTAAAGGTTAACATATTCATGTACATGGAGAAAAATATCAATAGACTACTAAATGAGCATAAAGTGCTATCATTTATTAGAATTGTAAAAATAAGAAGAATTTCAAATTCTTCACACCTCATTTTCCTTCCATTACCTTTTAAGTCTTTTTTTTTTCATTCACAGCTCACTAGCAATCCCTTGTTATGCTAGTATCTGTTTTGTCTCCTATCCTTCCCCTTTGTATTATAGTTTAATCCTTTGCATGATTGTGGCATGAAGAGTCACTTTCACATCACTTAAGTTAGAAAAAAACCAGAATCATTGTTTTGACTGATTAATGAGGCTTTTATATAAGTGACTCAAACCTTCAAATGGAATGTTGCAGTGTTTAATGAAGAAGGAGTATGTAAAGGATTTTATTTTATGGAGTTCCTCTTTCATGTATTATACTAAGAAAATGGAAGCCACTAAAACTGAATTGATCATATCTTCTTGCAACAGCAAACATACAATGTTAAATATTTTACTATTTTAATTTTTGTTAATTAAAATAGTAATTCTAGTGTGGAGGCCACACTACAACCAGGGCTTATCCAGATTGCAGGTGGTGTTCAAGTTCTCCAGGACCACTCCGGAAGTGCTTATAGGACATGAGGTAACAGGAATCAAATCCAGGATCTCATATTTGACCTCACGTTTTGGCCATGTTCCAGTCCTCACATTGGGAAACATTTTGATACCAAATATCCACAAATACTGGTGGGTTTTGCAATAACTCAGTCTCTAGGTCAAAGTAGGGTGCTTTATTGGATCCAATGAAAGAAGGGATAAAAGGATGTCAGTTATACTTTCAAGAGAAATTACTTAGAATCATGCAACTGAATGAATTTAGAAAGAAAAAACAAAGATTTTAGGAGTAATCCATGTTACTTTCTAAAACTTAATAAATAATTAAATGGATTTGACCACATTTAGCTGTTGGTGTTTTTTGATGAGCTTGGTGTTTTTTATATGTATCATGGTATTCAATTTTCATCACATTTTTGTGATAATACTTTGTGATACTACTACTCAGTAAGATTATGGAATTTGATAAACACCGGTAGTGTGGAGAGTAATGCTTAATGTTTGATTTTTAAATACATTGTTTCCTCAGCTATTATCCATGGAAAAGGAGGTAAGTCTGGGAAAGAAACAAAATTTTGAAAGGTGGACATGAAAGATGCAACTAAGAATTAGTCTGAGAAGACTCATTTGATTTTTTGTTTGGTTTTGGGCCATACCTGGTGATGCTTAGAGCTTAATCATATCTCTGTGCTCAGGGATTGTTCCTGTCAGTGCTCAAGGTCCATATGGATTGCTACGAATTGAACCTGGGCTGATCATGCACAATACAAGTGCTTTACACAATGTACTATCTCTCCAGCTACAGTACCATTAGATTTAATTAAGTAATATGATTTATTTTCAGTGGAGAATTCCTTATGGCAGAAAGCTTACACTTATTCTATGCTAGCTCTTAAATAGAGCTCTTTAAGTGGTTTTTGAAACTTCAGAGTTCTACATTCTTTGCATGAGAAGGATTAATATGAATTATTCAGACTATAACATACATTTTGGTAAGTTATGATTAATGTCACTCTTAATAAAGATGTATACAAATTGCATTTGAGTTAGTGTGATTTATATTTGTAATGTACAATGCCATTGCATTCAGACTACTTGAGTTCTGTCACCAAAAAAGAAAAAATAATTTGCAATCAGCAGTGGGAGTTTAATACTTTAATTCTCCAGCTGTTGTGCAAGATGTCTTTGTGTTGTAGATTCAATTAGTCATACAGTAGAGAATAAGAATAACACAACCACAAGAGATAGACTTTGAGCATTCTTTGTGAGTATAAATTGATGTTCTTTAGATTATTGCCAACGTTTTAAGGGAATTCAGACATATGTTTGAAGTAGAATCACAAAATATACTTAATTTATAGGGCACAGGTTGAGATAATTAAAATACACATATTGTAATTTGAACTACTTACGATGAAAAGGGCATATGAGGACAAGACAGATAGTGCAATGGTCTGAGTACTTGTTTAGAATGTAGGAGGCCTGGGATCAACTCCCCTCTCTGTATGATACCCTTAATACTTCTAGGAATAGCTCTCAGAAAGTTCAGGTGTGGCCCACAAAAATAACAATCATCCACCACCCAAGGCATATACAATTAAAAGTATTGACTCCCAGTGAAATACTCTGTAATTCTAACAAAGAACAAAACCATGCAATTTGCAGCAACATAAATGGAGCTAGAAGATATCAGGCTGAGTTCTCTCTCGTATGTGGAACTTACATATACACAGCAAAATAGCAACAAAGGACTGTGAGAACTGACCCACACAATTGATTTGGGTTAGGTGTGTTGAAAGGGATGGGTGCTGGGGTTCTTGGGGAAGGGATGTGCGTATACTTGTTATGGGAGTGGTGTTAGAATTAAATATGCATAGGAAACTATCATTAAAAGTATTGCGAATTACAGAATTTAAATCAATAAAAAATAAAGTAGTAAAAAAAAGTGTGTCTTCTAAATCACAGGTTCCTAAAGGTACTTGGCTTACTGCATCCTTTTCATTTATTTATTTTTATTTTATTTACTCTTTTGCTTTTTGAGTCACATCCAGCAATACTCAGGGGTTACTCCTGACCCTGCACTCAGGAATTACTCCTGGCGGTGCTCCAGGGACCATACAGGATGCTGGGGATGGAACCTGGGTCAGCAGTGTGCAAGGTAAATGACCTACCCTCTGTACTATTGCTCCGGCCCCAAGGCAACCTTTTTAGAAAAGAGATAACTTAGCACCACCCTGAAAATCTTAACTTTTTTTAAATATAAACACACATTAAACACCTCTCAATTGCATCAAAATACTATTGTCTTTCCATCACTCCATAGGGGGTCACATCACCCACTTTAGAAAATACTAAAAATGAATAATAAACAAAAAGTAATGACAAAAGACAAACTAAAGTAAAAAGTTTGAAAATATGTGGAAGAAAAATGGCTAATGCATTTGAATTTGTAAAGAAATTTTGCAGAGGTGACAGTTAAAAATATACATCAGAACATCTCAAGAAAATGGCTCTGAAATAAAAATTCACAAAAGAAGAAATATTGATACAAATACATGTGCAAAATATTTGTTGTTACTAGTAAAATGTTTTTTTAATAATTTTGTTTCTACAAGAAATACACAGAAAATGATAATTAAAAAATAAAAAAATACACGATGTTGCTCAAAAAAGACAAACTATGGATCAGAAGTAGAATAGTAGTGAGACCATAGGCATTACTGGATTCCAGATTTAGATGCGAGAAAAATAACTGAAATTTTGACTTTTCTGGGGAAAAGGAGACAAAGATTTAAATATGTGGAAAAGGATATCTAAATTCATAGCTTGAAAACAGGAGCATTTGTAGAACTTTCCTATTTAGGGAAATTAAATGAAAACTATGACATCTCATTGGGGCTATATCCTTTAGAAGGTTATCTCTATTAAACCCATCTGGTCTCCAAATCATATAGGTGTGAGCGAAGATGCGACATGTATTGAATAGCTACAACAGAGACAATATGATTTAAAAAGTCTAAAACAGTTTTAGAAAAAAATTCACTTGTGTCTATATTATACTTCAGAAGCATAAATCCATAATAAAAAAGATGGCAGTTATATTTATCAAAATTACAAATCTATCCATAAGCTTTCATAGACATTATTAAGAGAATACAAAGACAGGCCATTCATTAGGAGAAAATCTTTTTTCAAATGTTACTGTGAAGGAACTTCTGTGAAGTATCACTGTATCACTGTCATCCTGTTGCTCACCGATTTGCGCAAGCGGGCACCAGTAATGTCTCCATTGTGAGACTTGTTGTTACTGTTTTTGGCATTTAGAGTATGCCATGGGTAGCGTGCCAGGCTCTGCCATGCGGGCAAGATACTCTCAGTAGCTTGCCAGGCTCTTTGAGAGGGGCAGAGGAATCGAACCCTGCTCAGCCACGAGCAAGGCAAACACCCTACCCACTGTGCTATCGCTCCAGTCACTGTGTAGTGTATATAAAAATATTTAAATAGTGAAAACTACTAACAACTATATTAATAAAACAGGTTGAAGATCTGAACAAGTAGTTCCTCAAAGTTTTATGCATAGTAAATAAGGACTTGAAACTCAGTGTTAGTCATTAAGCATTTATACATTAAAACCACAATGTGATATCACTATGGATGTAGTAGGATGACTAAATTTAGAGGATATGATAAACCTGACAATATTGGCAAGTATTTGGAGTAATTAAAACTTTGTAAATTACTGATGAGACCAGAAAATTATTTGCCACTCTTTTAAAAGTTTAGGGTAAACTATCTCTCCCAAAAGTTGAATACACATTCATTTCCAATATACATGGAACATTGTCCAGGACAGTTCTAATGATGGAATGGAATAAAAAACAAATGCTACTTCATGTTAACTGTGTTAAAGTTATGAATATTGGGAAAATATTAAATAATTTTTTAGATAGTAATGCTATAAAGATAGAAATTAATGATGAAGAAGGCTGGTAGAGGCTCAAACATCTGGAAATGAAATAGCATGCTATTAAAGAACTATTGAGTTATAAGGAAATGAAAAACTTCCTGTAAAAAATGAGAATGAAGACACAGATATCACAATGCATGCAACAAAACAGAAACAGAACTAAGGGAAGTTCACTAAATATGTATCAGGAAAAAAAAGTATAAGACCCTAATGAAAAACTTAACTTCACTTTAGAGAACAAGGAAAAGAAAACAAATGAAGCCCCAAGTCAGTAGAATAAAGGAATTAACAAAAGTTGAAGTGAAATTAAATGAAATAGAAATTTGAAAATTGAAAGTACTAAGAAAACCAAGAGCTGGGTGTTTTTTAAAGAATCGACAATATTGACAAATAAGTATCTATACTTTTAAGCAAAATAAATAGAAACAGTTGTGTTAGATAGAACCAGGAATGAAATGGAGGACCTACAAAGGTAAACAGAAGTGCAAGGGAATATAGAGACTGCAATGGATAATTTTTATGCCACTAAATTGGAGACCTAGAAAAATTGACAATATCTAAGAAAGTTAAAACATCTCACCATTGAGTTGAGAGAAAACTATAACAGGTAATTTGTCAACAAGGGTATTGAAACAGTAATCAAAATTCTCTTCAACCACAAAGGGTCTGGTATACATGGATTTATTTTCAAGTTCTAAAAAAGCTTTACAAGATGAACTATTATCTATCCTTCTCAAGTTCTAAAAACTTAAAGAAATAGGAATTATTACAAGCAGTTTCTATGAGGCAAATACTAGCCTGTTCTCAAAATTAGTCAGAGATATCACTACAAAATAAAGCTACAGATCAACCTGAACTTAGGTGCAAAAATACTTGAAAAAAACCAAAGAAAACTAAATTCAACAAAGTATTAAAAGGGTAGTTCAGCATTACAATTAGGGATTTGTTTCTGGTATGTGATATACTCAATATTTACAAATCAATTAATTTGCTAGACAATATCAATAAAATTTAATGTAAAAATTATATGATCATATAAATCTGTGTAGAGAAAGATTTTGAGAAGTTAGAATTTATTTATAATAAAATTTCTCATCAAAATTGGGGTATATCATTGTCTGTGGGAAGAAATGTAACAGTAAAAGGAATATACAGGAAGCCCTTAGCCCACATTTGCACATGTGAATGTTTATGCATTCAATGGTAAACATTTTAAAACATTTCCTTTAAAATTAGGCACAAGTGATTCTCCATTCCATAACTATTATTAAACAATAGAAATCCTAGTCCCAGAAATTAAGCAACAACAATAATAGTGATTTTTATTGAAAAGCAAGAAATTAACCTACTACAATGTGAAGAAAGCTTGATATCTGAAGACTCCACAACAACAATTGGAAACAATAAGCCATATTGGTAAAGTGGTAGGTTAAAAATCCATACATCCTGAGGATGCAAAAAAAGCACAGTAGAGATGACATCTGTATGTATATGTTCATTGTAGCACTGTCCACAATAGTCAAAATCTGGAAAACAACCCAAGTGCCCTAGAACAGATGACAGATTAAGGAAACTTTGGTACATCTACACAATGGAATACTATGCAGCTGATAGGAGAGATGAAGTCATGAAATTTTCTTATAAATGGGTAGACATGGATAGTATCATGTTGAGTGAAATGAGTTAGAAAGAGAGAGACAGACATAGAAGGACTGCACTCATTTGTGGAGTATAGAATATCATAACATGAGGCTGACACACAAGGACAGTAGATACAAGGGCCAGGAGGATTGCCCCATAGCTGGAAGACTGCTTCATGAGCGGAGGGGAGAAGGCAGATGGAATAGAGAAGGAATCAATAAGAAAATGATGGCTGGAGGAATCAGTTGGGATGGGAGATGTGTGCCAAAAGTAGAGAATGGACCAAACATGATGACCTCTCAGTGTCTGTGTTGCAAGCCGTAATGCCCCAAAGTAGAGAGAGAGTATGGGGAATATTGTCTGCCATGAAGGCAAAGGGAGGGTGGGAAAGGGGGGGGTTACCAGGGATATTGGGTGTGTGTGTGCACTGGTGGAGGGATGGGTGTTTGATCATTGTGTGATTGTAACCCAAACATGAAAGCTTGTAATTATCTCACAGTGATTCAATAAAATTAAAACAATCTATATGCAAAAACCTATGGTGTTTTATATGAAAACAGTGAATTAGCAGAGAAAGAAATCAAGTTTGGAATTCCATTTACAACTACATCAAAAATAAAAAATAATCCAATAACTAACTTAATAAGGTGAAAGACTTGTAAATTGAAGACTAAGTCATTATTAAAAGATATAGAAGAAGATACCAGGGTATTAAACAATTTTCTATGTTTGTGATTGAAAGAGTAACAATTTTTTGTTAACAGTGTCCTTCAGAGGGTTATAAAGATTCAGTACAATCCCTCTTGATTTCCATCAACATTCTCAAAAGCATAGGACAAATGTATCTAGAACTTGTATAGAACCACAAACACCCTGACTAGTCAGCATCATGTTCCCTAACTTTAAAGAATACGTCAAAGCTATATTGATCAAATAGTGTAGCATTTGAATAGCAGTAGGCATGTTTCCAGTGGAATAGAATGGGGAACCTACAGAGTAATTCCTTGCAAAGGAGAGTTATTTTGCAAGGAAGCAAAGATCAAAAAATGGAGAAAAACTTTCTTCACCAAGTGTGCTGGCAAATCTGGTGGGCCACATGCAACTGAATTAAGTCTACCACTACCTTACACCATGCACAATAATAACTGAAAATGTGTGAGAGACGTTGTTGCTATACCTTAATCCATAAAATACACAGAAGAAAACAGGCAAAGTACTCAATGATACTGACTTTAGAAGTTTGTTCAATGATTTTACTTCATTGACAAATAAATCAATATCAATTAAAAACAAATATGATTTCACCAAACTAAAAAACTTCTACACTAGGAAAGAAACCAAAACTAAAACAAGGAAACATCCTACTAAATAGAGAAATTATTCACACACTACACATCTGAAAAAAGCTAAAAATCTAAGTTATGTAAAGCACCTTATAAAACTCAATAACAAAATAAAATCCCCATCAAATCATGGGGCGAAAAAAGGGCAGAGAAATAGTACTGCAAGTAGAGCTCTTGCCACCAGGAGTAATACCTGGGCACAAAGCTAGGAGTAAGCCCTGAGCACGGCTGGGTGTGACCCTCAAACAAAACAAAAACAAACCTTAGGAGAAGACCAGAACCTATATTTCTCCAAAGAAGACATTAAAATAGTTAGCAGTCAAGGTAAAAATGCTCATCCTCACCTATTACCAGAGAAATACAAACAAAAATAATGACATAGCCCCTCACACTAGTGAGAATGGCCTATTATCTAAAAGGTCAGTAACGCATAGTGCTGGCTGTTGTGTGGAGATAAAGACACCCTCATTCACTGTTGGTAGGAATGTAAACGGCTTTAATCTCTCTGAAATATATTATTGAGATGTCTCAAAAATCAAAAATTATGATTACTATATAAACAATCAACTATGTCACTAAGTATCTATTTCAAGGATACAGAACTTTAATTTATAATTATACAAAAATATTTATTTGAAATGATATCTGCACACCTATGTTCATTGAAACACTATTTACAATAGCCAAATCTGGAAACAACCCAAATTCGTAATGTCAAATTGTCAAATGAATGGATAAAGTAGTTGTGGTATCTATCTATCTATCTATCTATCTATCTATCTATCTATCTATCTATCTATCTATCTATCTATCTATTGATCGATCTACATGTAGATATGTATTATATCTATTTCTATATATAATAGAATACTGCTAAGCTCAAGAAAAAATTACCTCTTGCCTTTTGCTACAACATGGCTAAAATGTGTCAGACTTTGTGGATTAACCCTCAGGAGAACTATAGATAACTGATGATCTTATTCATATATGGTATGTTGTAATGAAAAATGTGTTGGGGTGGGGGCTTTCTTGGTATGACACATTATTTGGTGGCTGAGAACTGCCTTTCCGCTTCCCCTTCTCAGCAAGGAATGAAGAGATTGAGACAGGCTGATTAGGGTCAATGAACATTGAACAGTGGACCCAACTGAATAGCATACTTATAGAACATCTGAGTGGGATTGAAGTATAGAATTGCATGTAAGTGTGACTGGTAATTTACAGAGGTAAAGTTTTGATGGAGGCAATTTTTTACAGGAGAGTGGAGAATGAAATTAACTCAAGGAGACACTGTCTGAGATTATACTGAAAATTCCATTCAGTGGTGACAAACATCTGTATTGCTTTCCTCTTTCACTTCTTGCTAGTGCATATTAAACAATTAAGTTTACTTATTATTAATATTTTCAGTTTTCTGGATAAACACAGTAAGAAATATAGATTCTAAAACATAGTTCTTGGGTCTATGGGGCTAAAGGTAAAAGCCAGCTCTGCTTTTACTGTAAATCACAGACTAAGTCCTTAGCTTGGTTTTGCTTTTACTACCCCAATGTGTTCTGTCCTTTATGTCATTACAACTTGTATCAATATTGTGCTTTATGATTTCTAGACCTTCTAGTATCAAAGCCAGGGTAGCTTTGCTGTTAACCATGGGTGCATCTTGTGATCCCTTGGTGAGATGCAACTTTTGGGGTGTTACTAACTATGGTAACTGAAGCCTGTCACTGCCACTCACTGTCATCCCATTGTTCATCGATTTGTTCGAGAGGGCACCGGTATCATCTCTCATTGTGAGACTTATTGTTACTGGTTTTTGGCATATCGAATAGACCACAGGTAGCTTGCCAGGCTCTGCCGTGTGGCACGATACTCTCGGTAGCTTGCCGGGCTCTCCGAGAGGGGCAGAGGAATTGAACACGGGTCGGCCGTGTGAAAGGCGAATGCCCTACCGCTGTGCTATTGCTCCAGCCCAACTGAAGCCTGAACCAAATAATTATGATGGATGCTCAGGAGTAGATATGTTTCAGAGTCAATTAATTAAGTCCCAAATATTAGGGGCATAGCATTAATGATCTTTCTGTGTTTAAGCAAAAAACATAATTGTATAGAAAAATGTTAAGAGGTTATAGGGAAAAAGAAAAGCAAGTGATTCACTGACCAGCGTGATAGCACAGCGGGTAGGGTGTTTGCCTTGCACGTGGCCAACCTGGGTTTGATTCCTCCGTCCCTCTTAGAGAGCCTGGCAAGCTATGGAGAGTATCCCGCCTGCACGGAAGAGCCTGGAAAACTACCCGTGGCGTATTTGATACGCCAAAAACAGTAACAAGTCTCACATTGTAGACGTAACTGGTACATGCTCTAGCAAATCGATGAACAACAGGACAACATTGCTACAGTGCTACAAAGTCCAGAGTGACCAGAAGGTTTGACTTCATAAGTAACCAAACCTGACTTGAGGAATTTAGTAGCTAACAATGAGCGGCAAAGCACAAAGGAAAGGTTAAAGATAAACTTAAGGGGACTAGAGGTGCCCTTAAGAGCACTGTAAGTTTCTCTGCAGAGACGAAAAAAGAAAATTCACTGATACAGATCAAAAAACACTTAGCATTAATATCCAATGGTATGTGAAGAAGAAAATCAGGGGATTAGGAAGTGCCCAATGAAAATAAATCCTTAATTTCTTACAACTGAAGTTCCCATGGGGGAGGAGGGCATATTGGAAGTGAAGGATCCTATGCAATTGAGGAAAGATGTTAACAATTTGGTGGTGGGCACAGTGGCAATAACGTTGTACCCCTAACACAAAAACATTTACATTATTTTATTTTCTTTTTGGGTCGCACCCAGCGATGCTCAGGGTTACTTCTGGCTTTGCACTCAGGAATTATTCCTGGGGATGCTTAGGGGACCATATAGGATGTTGGGGATTGATCCCACATCGGTCACGTGCAAAGCAAATGACCTACCTGCTGTAATATCCCACTACCCCCAAGACATTTACACTCTTGTAAACTAATGCTACCTCAAAAAAGTATATGACAACCATAATCTGGCCATTCTATTCAGAGATATTTACATAGTAACAAAATTCCTTGAGTATGTATAGTTATGGAAAATTTTTTTCCAATTAAAATAATTGGACACAACCAAATTTTTCATCAGTTGGTAAATGAATAAAAACTGCTACATTCATTGTTGACATTAACATGGAGGCATCACTAATCATTCTGACTGGATAAAGTAAAGCTCTAGAGAGGAAGCCATAATGAAATTTCATTTATTAAAATTCTAGAAAATTACAAATAATAGTAATAGAACACAGATAACTTGCTTCTTAGTGGGAAGCATAGGAGGACAGAATAAAGGCATTATATGCGGAACAATGAAAGAGTTAAAGGGAGGTAGGTGTGTTTATTAACTTGATAAGGATTATGGTTTCAAGCTTGCATGGACTCATCAAATATCAATTGTAATTATAAACATGTGGAGCTTATAAACACACATGTTTATAGTTACAACTTCATAAATAAAAGTTTATTGCTACTTATAATTCAATTCTTATGCTTCAAAAACTAAATAAAATGTTCAATGACAAGTCTTCATTGCCTTTGAGAAATTATAACAAATTTAACCTACAGAATCTAGAATGGTAGAGATGAAAAGTCCATAGTTATTACTAGACATAATGTTAAGAAGCATACACAAATATGATCCCTTGGCTCCTAGATTCATGTATCTGTATAAAGAAGACAGTAACATAGAGAGGTCTCTAGAACATTTTCTGCTTCTTGGAGGATGGTGCTTATTTGCATATCTTTGAATCCAAACATTTTTTAGTTGTGCCCTTAACAAGTGAATCTAACATTTTCTCCCATTAATCTTGGGGTCTCCTAAGCAGTACTCAGGAGATCTGAGAGCTGCCCTTGATAATATTTTGCCAAGTGTGCTCCAGAGTGAAGATAAGGATGCCTCGTCCAGGGTAATCTGAAGTTAATTGTTTCTGGAGTTTTTAATATATGGTAAAACTTGTGGATTCCATAGTCATGAGGCCATTACTGTACTTCTTTTGTTTTGAAATGACTATGATCAGAAGTTGGGTGCTATGTTGTATAGGATTCCATGCTCCTGGACATTCTGTAATTCTCTTGATGGTATCACTGTATCATGTCATCCCATTGATCATTGATTTGCTTGAGTGGGCCCAGTAATGTCTCCATTCATCCTAACCCTGAGATTTTAACAGCCTCTCTTAACTCATCCGTCCCAATGGTGATGCATTAGAGGCTCTTCAGCATCAGGGGAATAAGACCCATCATTGTTACTGTATTTGGCATATGAATATGCCACGGGGACCTTGCCAGGCACTTCCTGTGTGGGCAGTAAACTCCTAGTAGCTTTCCAGGTTCTCCTAGAGGGAGAAGTAGATAATCAGATGTCAGGCAGCCAGCCGCATCACAGCTGCGCGCTTCCAGGAGCTTGGTTTTATAGTCTCTGGATGATGGCCATTGATGGGATTACATGGCGCTGGGGCCAGTTTCTGGGTGTGACTGCCTCGCTACTTGAAAATGGGAAATAGGGGTGAAATAGGCCCAGTCCTAATCCAAGCAGCCTTGGCGATCTCGGCTTCAGGTCCCGCACACCTGGGTTCCTCTGACGGTTCCTTCATGCGTGAGGCTTGTCCAAACGTGTGGAGAGTGGCCTTGAGCATCAGAAACTCTTGATGGTAGTGTTGACTAAAACAAGCAGAGAGAAAAAAAAACAAATCCAAACTTGGAATAGATAGATAGACAGACAGATAGATAGATAGATAGATAGATAGATAGATAGATATTGCAAATATATGTATATATACATACATGCATACATATTCCATTGAGAATAAACCACTGACCTTTCTTTGCTAATAATTACTTTAACTCAATTAAAATTGGTTTACATTTACATTTACATAAATCCTTATATCTTTCCATGTCATTCTAAGCCTTCATTTTAAAGTAAATTTTTTGTATTGCTAAAGTACATTCTTTAAAATCACCTTTAGTGAATGTATATCTTGTGTAGATTTGTCTAGTTTTGTTTTATGAAAGAGTGAGATTTGAAAGAGCTGATATGAATGTCATGTTGTAAATCAAAACATATTTTACTGGCATTTTAAAGTTCTACACTGTCAAATTTTCTATTTTTTCTGTTACTACTCTTGATAAAATTTATGGCAAGTTCAAAACCAGGTTTAAGATCATTTTGTTTTTAATTCCCTGACTGTTTTTACCATCTTGTAATTTTAATATTCTTCACTACAGCTGCACTGTAACATGACAGACTTATTCTCTTTGTGATTTATTGTGTTTCATCAATTTATTGTGTTTCCTCAAGGAGTCTTACCTCTTTGACTTGCTTCTAACCCATAAGATATAGGCAGGTAGATTAAGGAAGGGCCTCCATGGCAATGAAATTCCTGGGAAGTAATAACCACATATCCCTAAGGCTCACGTTGTGGATACAGGAACTAAGGCCTGATAAGTCCTTCAGCAGCAGCAGACCCCAAGGAAGCTGGACCCCTCTGTACAGAAAGGACAAACTTTAGCAGAGACAAAGACTGTGATAAGGACTTGAAGAAGGACCTGAAGGAAATCCCTCCCTTTAATCTTATTAACTCCCATGGCCCAGTCATCAGAAAACTCCAGATAATTCCAGGACAACGCAACCCAAAGAATATGTACTGTAGCACTGTACTCTCATCCCATTGTTCATCGATTTGCACGAGCGGGCACCAGTAACACCTCCATTGTGAGACTTGTTGTTACTGTTTTTGGCATATCAAATATACTCTCAGTAGCTTGCCGAGTACTCTGAGAGGGATGGAGGAATCGAACCCAGGTTGGCCATGTGCAAGGCAAACACCTTACCCGCTGTGCTATCACTCCAGTCCAATTTATATAAAATTCCATCTTAAAGACAATTCAGCTCTCTCTTCCCCTTCAGAGAAGCCCACATTCTCTATTGAGTTACTTTGCCTCTCTCCCCCACTCCTTCCCCTTCCTCAAACCTCTGAATAAAATCTTTTCTTTTGCTCTACTGCTCATCTTCTTCTGAAAGTCTTTTCTGTGAGAAAGGTAAGGACCCAGAAGGCTTGAGAAAGGCCTTGGACTGGCTCTTTTCCTACAAATAGCAATTCCTCACTCCGGCCTGAATCCATGGCTCCCTGAGAAATTGAGTGGTGTTGAAATCGGCTGTGCAGGTCAAGTGGGCGTAAGGTGTGGCTTGATGGCTACCTAGTGGGGCTGGTGGGACTCTTGGTATGTGCTGAGAAGAGGCTCATTGCAGACTTTATCAGCCCAAGCCCTCCCAGCTGGTCTCAGGGTGTCAGAGGTGGATCTGAAATCAGTGGGACCCCGTGGGTGGCTTATGTGAGGCGGAGAGAAAAGAAATGGTTACTTTCTCCCGATCTGGCTCTGCCACCTGGGACGGACTGGGAAGGCTAGGGCTGATAAAGTCTATGGATGGGCCCCTGTGTGGCAATGGGCCAGAGCCCTGCCAGCTCCACCAGATGATGGTCAAGCCACACCTGATATATGCTTGGACTTCCTCGCGTAGTTCCCACCACCTGATTACTCAAGGAGCCACAGACTCAGGCTGGTGCCAAGAATTCTCTTTGCCAGAAAATGAAAGCCAGCCCTAGGCCTTACCGAGGCCTTACAGGTTCTTTTCCTATCTCATAGAACGGAATTTCAGGAGTAGACATGCACTGTAGCATTGTCGTCCTATTCATCGATTTGTTCATCGAGTTGCTCGAGCGGGCACCAGTAACATCTCCATTGTGAGACTTGTTGTTACTGTTTTTGGCATATTGAATATGCCACAGTTAGCTTGCCAAGCTCTGCTGTATGAGCTGGATACTCTCGGTAGGTTGCCAGGCTCTCTGAGAGGGATGGAAGAATCGAACCCGGGTCAGTCATGTGTAAGGCAAAAGCCCTACCTGCTGTGCTATTGTTCCAGTTCGAGTAGACAAGCAGTGAAGTAAAAACAGATTTTATTTGGAAGCTTTTAGGACAAGGATGGAGGGAGAGCAAAGAAAGAGAGAGTAATGTGCTCAAGGGAGAATGCTGGCTTCTCTGGAGATGGAGAGACCTCCAAAACACTCCTCAAGAGGGTAGAAGGGGGCAACATATGTGCTCTGGTGCTACATTTGCTGGGCCATGTGTACACAGCAGCACATCAGCTCGGGCAGCACATGCACCCCCTTCTTTTGTTCAAGGTAGCTTTTATAGGGTTTCCCTAACCTCCCCTCACAGGGGGCTCCTGCCTAGATAAATGTCCATTGCTAAAGTCATTGCCAAGGGGCTAGATTTGGTCATGGTCCATGATCTTCTTTGAAATTCCTTTCCTGGGCTTTGTTCCTGCTGGAGCTTTTCTCAGAGGAGGGTCTAACTTTCTTTAGGTCTCTTGGCTCCAGGTCAAAGACTTATCAGGCCCTAGTTGCATAGTCACAGGTGGATCCTGACAAACTTAAGGATAGGTGGTTTTACAACTTCCAAGGAATTCTATTGCTATGGGGAGCCCATTCTCTAGTCTACCTGCCTACATCATATTGGGGAAAGTGGCCATCTCTCTCCTACTTTCTACCTCATATAAGTCATCTGTGGGGTCCCACTGACTTCACCTACTCATAGTTCTTTTCTTCTGGGTATCCTGTTTTCTAACTATTGTATTTCCATGTCTCTAAATTTGTATTTTTTCTAGCCATACCACTGTGATTGTGCCTGATATTGTCTAAATTTGTTTTTGTCATTTTTTACTAGTTTATATCATTGGTTTACAATATATAGACTTTGATAATATAGGTTACCATCTCTCTATATGTATATGTCTCTCAGTATCTAATATCAAAGTCTTACTATTACCAAAAACTATTTGTTACAGATCAGTAGGTGGATCCCACATTTCTCTTCTCATAAAGAAAATTATGAAAGAAATGGGTTCAGGTGCATTTTGGCTCAAGCAAAATTTTTTTTTCTCTGTGCCTACATAGAGGGGGAACCCATGAAAGATACTATTCACCCTTTTCTGGTTGAGAATTCATTTTGAAGCACAGAAAATAGTAAGATCACTGATCCCTCTGTGCTTGTTTTATTATGGAATCTTGCATGTGGAAATAATATGCCTAGTAAAAATACCCAAGGTTGGGATATTTCCCCGAGTAAAACACTTTAGGTCTTAGAGCACAAAGGGTTTACAAACATGCACCTGGCAAAGCATGGAATAGATAATAGCAAGCAAAAGTGAAGTCAGGAAAATAGCATACATCTTTTAGATGCCTGCTCTTTTGGCTGTGTGAAATATCTCATGTTTTTCATGTAACTATTGAATGTTGATGTGCTTAACATTAAACTGTACTTAATGTCTCTGTCAACTAAAACAATAGCTCATGCTTGGGAGCCTGGGAGGGGAGGGATATTGAATTGAATATATGGCCTACCTCTGAGACCACTGAAAGATGTTCAGGCAATTCTAAAGCTTGACCAAACAGTGAATGTTTGTTTGTCTCCTTATTGTGTTTATTTGTCTCTTTCTCTGCGATTTACCCACTTTGACGAGGTTGAAGGTGCCAATCCAATTTGCATTAGACTTTTAAAGAAGTGATATAACCTGGGTCTTATGTTCCATTAACATGTTAAAACTCCAGCCGCAGGTACAATTTTGAGCTGAAATGAGGAATAAAGTCAGTGAAGGTTTGTTTTGGTACAAGCTATTTTAGCCTGCCTGTTTTTTCCACTTTGAACTCCTTTCTTTATTGTAGTAAGCTTCCTTGAAATGCCTTAAAGGTACTGTTCAGGGGATTGGACTGTTTGATCTCTTTCCTTTTAAGGTGGTAAGCACAAGATAAGAGAAAAGGTTGTGATTGAATGTCCTGCCCTAGAGCTTAATCTTAACTAGCAGTCTTTGTGTAAGGGCACCTTCAAAATTGCACAGGCTACAAACTCAATCTTCCTCCTTCCCGCCCCTTTCCCCTCTAGTAACAACAATATTATTCCACAATATCACTCCAAGTCATTAATCTGAAGAACATGACTGCCAATATGCATCACCTGGAATGCAAATGTGTATTTATTTTAGTATATTTATAAGCAATGATTTCTCTTCTTTATCTAACAATTCACTTCTGTGTTAGCTAAGTTGATTTAAATAGCCAAGAATGACCAAGTATATTTTTCCTAGGTAAATAGTGTGAGCTCATCTTAAGCTAAATACACCTAAGCTCTTGGTCCCTACAAACTTACTTGCTTGAGACTTTTGATGTACATAGTTAATTTACCTCTGTATTATTTACATGGACTGGAGCAATAGCACAGAGGGTAGGACGTTTGCCTTGCACATGGCTGACCTGGGTTCAATTCCTCTGTCCCTCTCGGAGAGTATACTTGGTTTCTCTGTATTTGGCCTTTGTGTTCAAACAATTTTATTTTTTGCAAAAACAAGCAAACAAAATGAGCAAACAAAATGTATAAAAAACCCTCACTTTTGTATATTACAACACAGTTATCTCTTACTTTTATTTCACTTGTAAATTCATCAGTTTTGGTGGCTCCTTTTTTCTCTATCCAACACTTAAATGCTGTTGATTTCCAAATCATTATTCTCATTCATTTCCTATCACTCATTTTCTCTCTTGATAGTCCTATTTTTCTGTACTTCATAGAAATCTGTATCTTCTGTAACACAACATCATTTCTTCAAAGATAAAACTGCTTATATCCAAGTACCACAATAGAAGTAAAGTAAAAATAAGGAAGTTAAAATGTGAAAAGAGGGGCTGGAGCGATAGCACAGCGGTTAGGGCGTTTGCCTTGCACAAGGCCAACCTAGGTTTGAATCCCAGCATCCCATAGGGTCCCCTGAGCACCGCCAAGGGTAATTCCTGAGTGCAGAGCCAGGAGTCACCCCTGTTAATCGCTGGGTGTGACCCAAAAAGCAATCAAAAATGTGAAAAGTAAAGTATTTATCTCCCAGAAAAGAGTAATATTTAAATTAAAAAGTGACATTTATTTTTTAATTTAAAAAATAGCATTGGTTGAGATTTACTACAGATTCTTCACATTAAACATTTTTGGAAATGAAATCTCCTCTCTTTCATTCAAATATCTGTAGTGATGACAAGCTGACTTTATATTTAGTTTAATCACCATGAAGTTACAAAGTTATTTATGATAGAGTTTCAGGCATACAATGTTTCAACACTAATCACTTCAACAGAACTTATCTCTTCTCTCCGTCAATGCCCCAACCCCATTTGCTTCCCACCCTGATTTTATGAGAGGCACATTTTTTAAAAACACATTTTGCAATGTAATTTACAGTACTGTTGCCAATACAGTTTCATACAAAACACTTGACCATCTTTCAGCACCGCCTCCATCTTCCCTCCACCATACAAAAAGTTCCCACCCTGTCCTGTCCAGCAGGGCTCTCAAGTGGCGTGTGTCCTATTGAATACCAGTTCTCATGTTCTTTTCTTCTATTGTCTTTGGGTATTCGTTACCACCATTATGTTTCTTTATGCCCTGCATCTGATAAAGATCATTCTGTGTTGCTCTTTTTTCCCTCTGAGTAACTTCACTTAGCATGATGCTCTCCAGGTCCCTTCATAAAACTATACTGACTTTTAGAAATACATGACGTTGGAGTGATGGTCTAACAGGTTGGACATTGCCCTGAACCAGTGTTCCATCCCCTGCACCACATATGGTGGTTCCTTGAACCCTTCCGGTATTGATCCTTGAACACAGAGTCAGAAGTAAGGCCTGAGGACTGCCAGGTGTGTCTCCCAAACAAAACAATACAAAACAACTATTGCCATGTCTCTAATTGAAGATCTTCAATGGATCAATATTGTCATCCTAAGTACTTTGGTGTCACTTTGTAAGTTTCAGCTTCACTGACTGCCTCCTCACACCAAACCAATACCAAAGCTCCAAACATATCTGGAATCTTTGCCTATGTTGTTCTCTTTATGGGGAATGCTCAACTTCTGTTCCCCATTCTGTCTAAAATTCATCTTTCAATACACATCAAGGTAGCAGCAAAGGGCCAAAGGCTTCACAACACACTAGAACTGATTCACACAATTGAGTTGGGGGTGCTGAACAGGAGGGGCAATAGGCGCCTTATGGGAGTGAAGTAAGTCCAATGGTTTTGGGTGTAGTATTGGACTTAAATCACAGAATCTCAGTAAATAATATTAAAAAATTAGACACCCTTTAAATTAACTTTTACCTGACTTTTCCAGGGAAAATAAATACCTTTCACATGTTTGTATTTTAATGGCATGCAGTAACTTAATTCTATTGTGAAACTTAGATATATCTAGATATACTAAAATATCATATAAATTTGTTATTGGGTATCTAAGAGAAGAATAAGTTACTGAATGCAGGGATATTTCTTACATGTGATGTAGAAAAATATGTATTTGCATTACTTAATTACCATACATGATACTTGAGAATTTTTTCTAGGTTATTTATATAGTTGATGAACAAGAAAATTAACCTTAATTAGATGAAGTATACTTCCATTTGCAAGTCATAGATTATCAATTTTCTCTACTTAATGGCACTGGCAATCATTTAGAATATCAAATATCTTCTTTTATCCAAAGTGTAATGAGAGGTACTTTTTAGTCTAGTCGGAGCTTTTATTTATTTATTTTTTTATAAATATTTTGCTCGTTTCGTAAGTAACTAGCTGACACTTGTAAAATCTTCAGGGCTTATATTGAGGAGTAGCATTCTCACCTATTTAAAACTGTAAAGCTGATTTCCTGAAGCCCAGCAGCTTAATTCAAGTTCCAGCACTGCTGCCATGTAAGCTCAGTGCCCAGTTAAATATTCTGGATTTTCTGGAGCAACAACTCTCAACTCCACAACACTAACAAACAGGTCGGAGCTCTTATACTCTATCTCACTTACTTATCAAAAGTAGCACACATTTGTTTGGTTTTAACATACTGCTTGTATTCTCTTATCTATGGGCTTAAACGGCTCCAGAATGAACTTGAACAACCATCACATACTTCTCTCTTATTGTAGTGGGAAGGTGCCCCGTGATGGGATTGGTGTTTGACTATTATCTGTAATGGACTATTTTTATGAAAATAATATATATATAAATATATATATAAATCATAGCATCAAAATACAAAACATACAAGTGAATGGAACATAATTGAGAGTCAAGTCACATATATATGAAAAACTTTTTTTTGTGTCAAAGGTTCCAAGACTTTACAATTTTTAATGAATGGTACTGGAAAACCTGGATAGGTTTATGCAAATAAATTAAACCAGACCACTAATATGATACACAAAATCTAAAAAATTACAAAGACGCACACGCGGGAAGGGGATGTGATGATGTGATGTGCTGTGTCGTTCTCGGGCTCTCCGGGCGGCTCTCTCTCTCTTGTCACTCGAGTTGGGTGCTCTCTAGCCACTGCGTATAGATCGGATTGGGATGGCTCCTCCTTGTGCTCTGCTTCTGTGTGTGGTGCTGTGCTCTCTTCTGTCTGTCTCTCTGTCTCTGTCTATGTCTCTGTAGTCTCTCCTCTGTCTCTTCCGACTTCTCTCTGTCTCTGCTTCTGTGTCTTCTCTCTTGCTTCTGTATCTTCTCTCTCCACTTTGTCTTTTCTCCTTGCTTCTGTCTTACCTCTGCCCTTTTGTTTTGCCTCAGCCTTTCTGTCTTGCCTCTGCCCACTTCTGTCTTGCCTCTGCCCCTTCTCCCTCACTTCTGTGTCTTCCCCCTATTTCTGTTACAGTCTTATAGCAATCACATAGGGTGGTGACACAAAGGTGGGTTGAACATTAACAAATCAACAAAGAGGGTTACGACCATTTCTCCAGTAGATTAACAAAATCTCAACTAAGGAGATTACTCCAGATTACTAGGAGATCTGCTCATGGGTGTATACACCTCTATACACCCAAACAAGGTGTATTGCTCTTTCTTCCTTCTTCAGCGAGTAATCCACCTAAATAGTTATAGTAAATTTATTTCTAATATTTCTAGCAATGTCATTCTGTATGAGCACAGTAAAAGATATATCAGAATTAAAGTTTGGTTCTTCCTGAGGATATTCACTATATATTCCAGACCACAGTCCTTAGGCCAGGTTAGTTTTCCTAACCCCATCAGGGTCTTAGTCTCGTTGTTATTTTTAGATCATGACAGCATTTTTCTATGACTATGTTCTCAACTTATTGTTGAGTATTGTTGCACTTTGGCCTTTTGATGCCAGAGTAGCTCACAGCTTGCCCTGAGTTCATTCTGTCCCTTGTCCAGACCCTGCTTTTTGAGTGCTAGGAACTAGGGGCAACTAAGTGGAGAAAATATATGTCCAGGATAAATATTATTGAAGTCAATCAGCTCCCAAGTTACAAAGCATGATATTAACTGTCTTCCTGTGTCCATACAGAAAGGACATTGCTTTAAGGTATACTAAGTTCCCCGAGGCAAGGCTAAAAGGACAAACCCAATGTTATCCTACAACAAAGAATAAAGTAGATTAAAGACTTGGTTGTAATACCCAAAGCCTTAAAATTTATAGAAAACAAAGGCAACATCCCTTGACATCAACTTTCTAGATGTATTTGAGGAATCAAATCTAATGCCAAGAAAGATTATAGCAAAAGTAAAGAAATTGGACTAGAATAACTGTAAAATTCTACACACAAAAAAGAAATTTTTACTAAAGTGAAAAGAAGTATGAATGAAGGTATTTATGTATTATATGTTAAATAAAGAACTAGTATGCAAAATACACAGAGTGCTCAAAATTCGAACACAAAACCCTATTTAAAAATAGGCAGACCGCTGATGATCAGATACTATTATAATAATTGATTAACATAAGTACATTATTAATATTTCAGGACGAATATTCTTTATGATTTAAAAAGTATTCTCTGTGTTAGAAGACTCTTCTTGAATTTGGTAGATTGTTGTTGGTTCCTTCATGTTGTAATGGTCACTAAGAGTGAAGAAAAGAGGAGGCATGATTGCTATATTTTGAAATTCTTGTTTGTTTGCAAGGTTTATCCTTGTGTAGCATTTCAGAACAAGGTAGAGAAAAGTAAGAAAAGAAATATGTACATAATGGTAAAAAATTCAGAGTTTGCCTTAAAAAATGTTCAATAGGGCCAGAGCAACAGTACAATGGGTAGAGCATTTGCCCTATGTGACAAACCAGGGTTCAATCTCCAGCACTCCATATGGTCCCTGAGACCCTCAGGAGTGAATACAGTGCTGGGAGAAAGTCCTGAACACTGGTGGGTGTGGCCCCAAAACTAAAAAAGAAAAGAAAAAATTTAAAATATTTTCCTGATATAGTTATACCTAAAAACATAATTGTATATAGAGTTACCTCAGTGTGTATTAGTTAATTTTATCACTATTTCCATTGACATTTTGGGCTTATACTTTGCTTTAAAATGTGTTCAATATGTTCATCAATACTGTGTACATCTGTATGTGTGTGACCATAAGGCTCAGAACTAGGCCATCCCACATACAAGATGTGTTCAATCACTGACCTACATCCCTGACTCTAAAGGACTAGCCTTTTGAATTTTAATACCATCCAACCAATTAACTAACTGTACCAAAGATTGAACCCTGGGCCACAAACATGTGAGGTCTGCCCATTTTTTCAGTATATTTATAACCTTGCATTATCTGTATCATAGGAGTTCATTGATGCTTTACACATTTCATTTTGGTTTAATTTTGTGGCTATAAGCTACAAATACTATAATACAGTGACTTATAATACTGTTACTGATAGGATTTCGTGCATAACAAAATACAGCACCACATCCTCTTCCAGAACTTTCACTTCCCTCCACTATTGTCCTGTTGTCTCCTACCCCATTCATTGGACCCCTCTCCCTCACTTGTGGTAAGCTTCAAGCTGAAGACTAGTTTTTCACTTTTTGTGCTTTTGAGCATTTTTAATACTCCCAACTTTTTTCTTCATATGCCACATCTGAAAGAGATCATTTTGTGTTTGTCCCTATACTTCTGAGTAAATTCATTCAGCATGATGCTCTTCTTATCAATCAATGTAGCAGCAAATTGCATGATTTCATCCTTTTAATACCCAAGCAGTATTCTGTTGTGTATTTGTATAATAGCTTATTTAATCAGTCATCTGTTCTTGGGCACTTTAGTTTCCAGATATTTTCTATTGTGAGTAGTGCTGCAATGAACAAAGGAGAGCACGCATCTTTTCTTAAAAGAGTTTTTGGCCCTTGGGGTAAGTGCCAAAAAGTGAAATTGCTGGTTCATATGGAAACTCAATTCTTGGTTGTTTTTTTTTTTTTGAGAAGTGTCCATATTGTTTTCCAAAATGGCTGAACCAGTTCACATTACCACTAGCAGTGAATTATGTTACCTTTTCCCCTGTGTCAATGCTAACACTGGTTGATATTGTTCTTTGTGATATGTGCAAGTCTTACTGGAGTGAGATACTATCTCATTGCTTTGATTTGCACTTCCTAATGATAAGTGATGTAAAGAATTTTTAAAATCTCTTTTCCATTCCATTCCATTCCATTCCATTCTATTCCATTCCATTCCATTCCATTCCCTTCCCCTCTCCTCTGTTCTGTCTCCTCCCCCCCTCCACTTCCCTTTTGTTCCTTGTTATTATTATTTGGTTTTGTGATATACCCAGTGATACTCAGAACTTATCCTAGGCTCTGTGCTCAGGGATTGGACATGGTAGGGCTTGGGGGATCATATATGGTGTAGGGATCAAAAACTGGTCAGGCACCTTCTGGGCAAGAACTGTGTAAATTAATACAGGCCCAAGAGTGTTTTTAAAAATATAAGTTGAATTAACGAACCTGGATTTACAAAGTTATTGATAATTGAGATTTAGAAATACAATATTTCCACACAAATCCCACCGCCGGAGCCAACTTCTCTTTACCAGTGTTTCCATGCTCCTTCCTGCACCACCTGCCCACCTCCCTCCCGCTGCCTATCACTTTTGACGGGAACATTTCAAAGTTCCATGGTTGCAGCTTAGATCTTATGTTTTAAGTATTGCTGACTTTGTACTGTGGATATATAGCTACACCACTGCCACATCACTAATATAACCAGAGCCCCAACCCCTGTTCATTCCTATGTTTCATTCCTTTCTTCTTCAATCTTCCCCTTTATTTCTTTTCCTTTTCTGTCATTCTTTTCCCTATACGATGGGGTCAAGGGTGATGTAGACACCACCCTTTACTACATTACATTTATTTGTTCAGTTATTCTATATATCATATTGGATAAAAATTTATATCCAAGATATTATAAAGTAATCACAACAACACCACCACCAACACACAGGATTTGTTTCTTATACCTTTTGCTTATCTGTGTTTTGAGGAAGTTTCTAGTCATAACTTTCCCACATTTTTTATGGGGTTGTATTTTTTCTTATAAACTTCTACCAGTGCTTTATATCCAAGAGATCTTTTTATCAGATGAGTTATGGAAAATTCTTCCAATCTGCGCGCAGTCTTTGTATTCTGGTTTCTTTCTTTTCTTTCTTTCTTTTTTTTTTTTGAGGTACAGAGCTTCTTAATGTAGTCCCATTTTTACCTCTGCTTCAACTTACTTGGTCAGTGGCATTTCATCCTTAAAGATGCTCTAGTTTTAATGTCATGTAGAGTTAGGTTTATGTTTTCCTCTATGTACCTTATGGATTCAGCTCTGATACTGTTATTTAATTGATTTTTTTTGAAGTGTACAGATTTCATTTAGATGTTTTGGAGGGAAGGAGGAAGGGATAAGTGGGAGAGTGAATAGTAAGAGTAACGGCTCGAGAGAGAATGCGGGCTTCTCCAAGGGTGGAGAGAGCACCTACACATATCTGAGCTTTAGACACAAAACTATGAAAGTTCACATCTCAAGAGGGGAGATGCGGGAGACACATGTGTTCAGCCACGTGGGCGCAAGCAGCACATGGGCTTGGGCAGCATATGCATGCCTCTTTAATTGATTTTGCTTTGATTTTTGTGCATGACATTTGAAAGAATTATGAGTTAATGTTTTTTGCATGTGTCTGACCAGTTTTCCAAAACACTTCTGTTGAAGAGGCTTTCTTTGCTCCACTTCATATATTTTGCTCGTTTATCAAAGATTAATTGACCATATATCTAGGATCTGTCTCTGGATTTTCAGTTTATTTCATTGATCTAAGGGTCTTTCATCATTCCAGTACAATGCTGTTATAACTACAGTTTTGAAGGAAAGCTATGGAATTTTGCACATAAATTTTGTAGCCTGGTGTTATACTATCCTAATCTACTGTTTCTAGAGATTTTTTGAGAGTTGCGTTTTCAAAATAAAGTATCATGTTATACAAAAATAGTGTAAGAGCTTGACTTCTTCATTTCAGATGCTCTTAATCTCTTTTCTTTTCTTTACTGCTATGGCCGCTACTTCCAGTACAGTATTGAATAGAAATGCTGGCAGTAAGAAATTTGTCTTGTGTTTGATCTTACAGGAGAGGCTTTTAGGTTTTCCACACCAGGTATAATGCTTGCTGAGGGCTTGTGGTAAATGGTTTTGACTATGTTGAGGATAGTTTATTCAATTCCAGTTTTTTAGAAATTTTTGTCATGAATGAGTGATGGATCTTTTCAAATGCTTTCTCTACATCTACTGACATGATCATATTATTTTTTGCATTGATATTTTATATTACCTTGATTGACTTCTGTATGTTGAATTACATGTGCATCCCAGGATGAATCACATTTAGTTTTAGTGTATGATCTTTTGGATGAGTTGTTGAATTCTATTTTCTAGTATTTTGTTGAGGATCTTTGAATTTATGTTCATCAGGGCTAACTGTCTGTAATTCTTTTTTTTGTGGTGTCTCTATCTGCCTTTAGTATCAGGGCAATGTTTGATTCATAGAAACTGCTTGGGGTGTTTCTGTTTCTGAAATTTCTTGAAAGAGCCTGAAATGGACTATCAATATGTTTTTAAAGGTTTGAAAGAACTCACTAATGAATCCTTATCGGTCTAGCTTTTATTTTGGGGGGAGAATTTGATTACCGTTTGGATTTCTTTGAAAGTGGTAGATCTGTTCAGTGTTTTATATATTCTTGGTTCAGCCTTGGAAGATTATAGGAATCCAAGAATTTATCCATTAATTCTAGTTTCTCTCATTTCATGGCGCACATATTCTCAAAGTAATCTCTGATGATCTTTTTAATTTCTGTGGTATCTTTTATGATGTCCCCTTTCATTTTTGATTCAGTTTAATAGTGTTCACTCTCTCTTTACAAGTCTTGCTAGACATTTATAAATCTTGTTTATTTTTCCAAAGAACCTGTTCTTGGCATCATTGATCTTTTGCATTTTTAAAATTCCAGTTCATCAATTTATTTCTGAGTTTTATTATATCCTTCCTTCTGCCTGCTTTGCGATTCTTTTGTTGGTCCTTTTCCAGTTTCTTAACCTGTGCAGTAAAGTTACCTATGTGGGCCCTTTCTTCTCTTCTGATGAATTCTTGAATAGCTATGAACTTTCCACTTAACACTGTTTTTACTGTGCCCCACAAATTCTGGCTGCTCGGGTCCTCATTCTCATATGTTTCCAGGAATCTTTTGATTTCCTCTTTGACTTCCTTTCTGACCCACTGGTCGGAAGTAACGAGCTGTACAAATTCCATGTGTTTGAATTATTTCTCCATTTCTGTTTGTGATCAGCTACTATTTTCAGCGCATCCCAATCTTCACTCACAATGCAAAGTGCCTTTTTGTGCTGCTTTCCAATTGTACCTGTTGTCCTCTTGAGGATAGTCTTTCCTTCACTGTCACTATTCCTACACTGGAAAGGAGGTCTGTGAGGGTACTCAGTCATTGGTGGCCTTTTCCTTCTCTGTGAGAGTTATTTCCTTGATATTTGATAGTACAAGGCAAGTATGTCCATTCTCTGCAACTTCTATTCAACATAATATTAGAAAACCTTCCCACAGCAATCAGGAAAGAAAAATAAATCAAAGGGATTCAGATCAGTAAGGTAGACTCAAAAAATCACTATTTACAGATGATAAGATTATATACATAGAAGACCCTAAAGAGTTCAAAATAAAGCTCCTAGAAACAATGAGCCAATACAGCAAAGTGGCCAGCTACAAAATCAATACAGAAAAATCAGTCACGTTCTTATACACAAAGAATTTATCAGAGAAGAATACAATCAAGGAGTCAAGGAATCAATTAAAATAATATCCAAGATTTACTGAGCAAGGAGAGGCAGGATGGCAGCGGCATAGCAGCAAGTGCTGGAGGGAAGGGAGCAATCAACACTCTCAACAGCTGATAGGGCCACAAAATTTCTGTGTGAGTAAAGGTTAGGTGCTCCTTGGATATTCTGGCTCAAGGAGTGCACCATTAAATGAAATCGGTTGGTCACCCGCCACAGAGCACCAGCCTAGAATGGGACTCCTGAGAATGGTGGCAGTACCATGGCCAGTTGGTAGAGGTCCTACAGTTCTCAACTCTATGGATGGTGGAAGTGTTTTAAGGGGTCTAAACAGTGCTCTTCAGGTCTGACTGGACACCACTGCAGAATGTGGGTGTTGAAGTTCTGGAGCTGAGGAGGTTCTCTGGATCCCCACCATGGGGCCCCGGTAATTTACTGCTGGTGGGGCACCCCACCACCATTTCTGCCCAGGACCAGTCTGCTCTTTCTGCAGAATATCACGGAAGAAAACCTCCCTGAGTGCCAACTGTCTGGAGATTGAAGATTGGGGTGTGTGGCCTCTGGTGAGGTTATGCTTGACTGGTGGCTGCAGCCCACCCACAGTGCCCAAGTTGCATACTGTAGCCACACACTGGGTCTGATCATGGTCTCTGCCTGGTCCAGTGCTACTGTCTACTGGGGTCCAGAGGAAGCAGAGTTGCAGGCAGGTCGACCTTGACCCATGTGGGTGAGCGCATCAGTAGCCTAATGGTGCACTAAGACTTACTGACACCCCAAAATTGCCTCTGTACCTCTGTCCAGACTCTAACAACTCAAAACTAAGTATCCCAAGAAATTGAACTGCCAAAATTTAGGTGTGTGGGAGCCATACCACAGATCTTCGCTGGCTCAGCCACACAAGCTCATTTACTGTGCATACTTCAGAGTGCCATATATAAATCTCAAAAGAAATCAGAAACCACAATTAATCTCAGACCCCGCAAGGCTGTACAAATGGGGTACAAGGAGGACGGGTGGATAAGCCGGATGCCCACTCAAGCAGTACCTCTTGGCAGTTGCTTGCTCCCACAATCCAAAATCACTGCCATGACGCTGGCCGCATTCCACTGTCCCAGGACAGACCTCAAGGAGATAGTAACCTGCTGAAAATTGGGGTATGCATGTTTTGTGACTGAAATTTCCAAGATTTCTTGGAGTCAGGATGGGTTACTTCCTCCCACTTCCCTACATTCTTGAAAGTGCTGGCAATCACCTTCATGAACCAACTCCAGAGCCTCTATGAAAACTCCACAAGACTTGCTTCAAACTCCTCCATTGGCCTTGCTTCAGAGACCCATAAATAAATCTCAAAAGAGATCAGAAGCTGCAACTAATCCTGGACCCGAGCAAGACTGTACAAAAGGGATACATCAGAGGAGGGAGTATAAGCCTAATGCCCGCCCAAGCACAGCCTCTCGGCAGGTGCTTGCTCCCATAATCCAAATTTGCTATCATAACCAGACTCCACAGTCTCAGGACAGACCTCACCGAGATATTAATCTATTGAAAATTCTGATATGCTGGTTTTGTGACTGAAGTCTCCAGGCTTCCCGTAACAATATGTTAGTGATCTCTTATTCAGGGGCATAACGACTCTAAGGTGAGCTGCAACAATTTGCACACACTTTCCTCTACGCAAAACTTTTTGGATCATTTTTAGTGAATTATTCATAATAAACAATACAAAATAAATTATTTAGCATCTGCCTTTGAGGTAAGCTTGGGTGGTGGTGGGAAAATTCAAAATAATGGTGGCATGAAGGTGTTGGATTGGTGTTGAAATATTAAATGTAATAAATTATTTATTGTGAACAACTTTATACAAATAAAATTAAAAAACTAAAAGGAAGATAAATGAATGAGAAAAATATTTGCATTCAGCATATTAGATAAGGGTTTGATATTTATGATACACATGTACTCACAAAAAGCAACAAAAAATTCAAGAACCCTATTAACAAATGGGGAAATGAAATGAATATACACTTCTCAGATGAAGACAAGAGGATAGCCAGTAGGCATATGAAAAAATGTGCAGCAGCTCTTATGAGAGAAATCCAAATCAAAATGACAATGAGATACCACCTCACATATGAGGTGGCACATATCAAAAATAGTAGGAATAATCTGTGTTGTTGAGGATGTGGTGCAAAAGAAACTCTCATACATTGCTGGTGAGCATGTTGTCTGGTACAACTCTTGTCACAAACAATATGAAGAGTTCTAAGTAAACTTAGAATTGAACTGCCATACATCTGACCCAACAATTCAAGCCCTAATTAGCTTTTGGGACATCTACACCCAGGATCTAGAGTGATCTTACAATGGGATGGGTGCTTGCCTTGAACATAGCAGACCCAGTTTGAATCCCTGGCATCCCATATGGTCCCTCAAGCACTGTCAGGAATAATATCTGAGAGGCAGAGCCAGGAGTATTCCTTGAGTATCACCGGGAGTGACCCAAAAAGCCAAGAAAGGGATATATGTATACACTATTATTCTTCGCTGCACTCATTGGAATAGCTATGATATGTAATTAACCTAAGCTGTTCAAAGACAAATGAATGAATTATTAAACTATGGTGTATACATAATAGAATGCTATGCAGCTGCAAGGAACAATGACATCATGCAATTATTTGCAACCTGTTGAAACTGTAAGTTTTCATTTTGAATAAAGTAAGCCAGAAGTAGAAAGACAAGCATAAGGTGTACTCACTAATCTGTGGTATAAATAATACCAGATGATGAAAATGTGCTCTAGTAATGGGAGGATGTCTAGCTCATCCTTGATTCTAGTGTTTAGGAAGAAGGATAGGGAAGGAAATAAATCAAGGGGAGGAAGAAAATGGGAAGTAATGAGGCATGAGGTTTCAGTCATACTGATGATATGAATTAGTGGCATAGCCATATATACAAAACACAGACTCAATAAAACTGAAAACGTGTTCTAAGTTGCAATCACTGAAACTTTGTAATGTGCCCATCAAGTTAAGAGATGGTAATGGAATAGAACAAGGTTTGGGTGGGGAGTGAATATGGACACACTGGTGGAGGGAAGTGGACATATAGTGGTGTACTGGTTTTAAAATATGATATTCCAAAAGCCCAATTGTCAATAACTTTTTAGATTACAGTTTTTTAATTAAAAATATAAATAATATGTAAGTGAAAGATTCAATTAGGGGAATTGTTGTCTTTATTTTTTTTTTAATTTTTTTTATTGAATCACCATGTGGAAAATTACAAAGTTCTCAGGCTTATGTCTCAGTTACACAATATTCAAACACCCGTCCCTTCACCACTGCCCATATTCCACCACCAAAAACCCAGGTATACCTCCCGCCCCCATCCCCCCACCCCCAACTGCATATCTGATGAATTTCACTTCATTTTCTCTTTACCTTGATTACATTACGTATTTCAACACAAAACTCACTATTGTTGTTGGAGCTTCCCCCAAGAAAGACAGCCCTACTACCAAGGAAGCATTTGATAATTAATTTTCCATTGCTTAGAATGAAGAGATATGTAGCCCCACTGCTCCAAGTACATAACTCTTTTTTTTTCTTTTTCCTTTTCCTTTTATCCCTCATCCCCCTTCCTGTGTCTCATAATATGGTGGATGCCACGTCGCGTTTCTCCCTGAAAATGGGAAACAACCGGGAAAGAGGGATATTTCCTCTTCTCGGCCGGCGTGGGGCTATTGCATAGTTCACAGTCTAGAGAAATGTCTGCTACTTTGATTACCTTCAATATTTCAACAAAAACTCACTGTTATTGTTTGGAGTTTCCCCCCCAAAGTCAGACCTGCTAAAAAGGAGCCATTTCAGATTGCTGACAAGTAAGAGATTTTAAGTCAGTTTTGGATTTCTGTATAAAGTCCAGGGAAAATTCTGCCAGAAATTGCATAGCCCAGCTCACAGTCCCAGTGCATTGCTGTAAGAAGCTGCTCTGGATGCTAAAATGGGTTAGAAGGCCTCTGGAATAAAAGTCTTTAGGAGCAGAGATGGGAATTGCTGTCTTTAATGTAATTTTCTCCCATAGAATTTCCCTTATTTCTGTTATCTATCAAATGATCAAAAATACCCAAATGTGATTCTCTGTGCAGAGACAAATTTTCTTGGTTAAAATTATGAATATTTAAAGTTCTTGAGTGCATGCTTTAATTCCAGAATCAGTGATCTAATTTATATTTCATCAAATTTCTCCTCATGCTTTCACATGTTCTTCACTTTTGACAATGCCAAGTCTTGTAAAGCTTTTTATTCATTCAACTTCTAATACTTTTCTTTCCATGGTATTACATGGTAGTATTCCTGTATATTTATAATTACAACATTCTATTATAATATAATTTTCAGAGCATGCACTCAGTAGTTTGTACATAGCTGATTTAATATTTATATACTATATTACACTAATATACCCTTTAAATATTGAATTCATGTAAAGTGTGAAACTATGTCTTAGTCCCTCATGTATCAAACATCAGTGGATAGGAAGGTCATAGTACACAATGAGTTTTTCTCAGACACTGCTAATGTATCTGAGATGCTTGCTTCCTGTCCTTGTTATGTACCATCTACATATTCTTCCCCTCCTTAAATTCTTTCCTTCCATATCCTTCTTAGTTCTATAATCTAGAGACAGATAATCTAGGTATACCCCCCACTTTGATACTTGTCCTGTTTTCTTTTTTTTTGCTTTTTGGGTCACACCCAGCAATGCACAGGGGTCACTCCTGGCTCATGCAGTCAGGAATCACCCATGGCGGTGCTCAGGGGACCATATGGGATGCTGGGATTTCAACCCGGGTCGGCCGCATGCAAGGCAAACGCCCTACCCGCTGTGCTATCACTCCAGCCCCTGTCCTGTTTTCTAAGTGAGATCATTTAGGGTATTTTTGTTTCTTCTCCTGACTTACTTTACTTAATATGATGGCCGCTAGTTCCATCCAAGTTGCAGCAAATAACATTATTTTATTGCTCCTTGCTGATGTATAGTATTTCATTGTGTATACATATCACACCTTCATAATTGACTTATCTATTGTTGGACATCCAGCTTGATTCCATATCCCAAAGTGTTGCAATTAATAATGATATGTGTAAGTTCTTTTGAACAAGTTTTTTCTATGTCCTGAAGCCAGATATCTATAAGTAGACTTGCTGGGTCATATGTGAATTTTTACTTTTCTGAGACATCTAAACAATTTTGAATAGGGATTGGAACCAACAATATTTATACCAGCAATATATGAGAATTATTTTTTTGCTACATCCCAGCCAAAAATGATTTTTCCCAGTTGTTTTGATATGTGCCTGTGATGTTCTTACTCTTGAGAGATGATATCTCATTATCATCCTGACTTAGATTTCCCTGATAATAAGTGTTGACGAGTACTTTTTATGTGCCAGTTGGTCATTCATCTGTCTCTATCAGAGATGTGTCTGTTCTTTTCCTTTCTTCAATTTCTAGTAGGGTGTGTGGGTTCTTTGTTGTTGAACTATATGAGTTCTTCATATATCTTGCACACTAAACCTTTATCTGAATGACGTGTTGAGTGCCAATATTTTCTTCCATTAAGTTGAGTTTCTTGTATTTTTATTTTTCGTTTTTCTTTGAGGCAGAGCACACCAGCTGTGCTTAAGGCTTACTCTTGACTCTGAGCACCAGGGTAACTCCAGACAGGGCTCAGGAAACATAGAGTGCTTGAAACTGAACCTGGCTTGCCTACATGCAAGAACAAACACTAAACCCATTGTAGTACCACTCCAGTTTCCAGTGTCTTTCAGTTTTTTCTCCTGTTTCTTCTCCTGTTTGCCATACAGAAACTCCTTAATCTGATTAGTTCCATTTTAAAATTTTTGTCTCTGTTGCCTTTGTTGATGAGATAATACGATTGCAAATGTTTTTGGGGTTCAATACTTGAGGTGTTCTGCCAATGTTTTGTTGTATGGGTTCTGGTCTGATATCATGTTCTTTGATTCAATTTCAGTTGACTCGTGTAAGGTGTAAGATATGTATCTAACTTCATTTTATTTAAAAATATGGTTGCTTAGTTTCCACAAAACCATTTGTTGAAGAGTATATTTTTACTCCAATTCATGAACCCATCTCCCTTATCAAAGGTCAGTTGACCATTGATATGGAGATTTGTCTTGGTACTTGATTCTAATCCACCAGTCAGTCTATCCTTATTTCAGTACCATACTGTTCTGATCACTGCAGCTTTGGATTATATTTTCAAATTAGGCAGTGCAATAACTCCCAATCTCTCATTTCTAAGTATGGTTTTGGAAAGTTGGAGTACTTTATGATTCCCTGCAAACTTTGTTATTGACTGTTTTAAGTCTTTCAAGAATAACACCTGAATTTGGACGGAATTACATTGAACAAATTATGGAAGATGGTCATTTTGAAAACAGATTCTTCCAGTCCAGGAACATATAATTTTTTTTTCCACTTCCTAAGATCATTGTCTACATAATTCTTTAGTAACTTTATATTTCAAGTTTTGATTGCTAGGTACTTAATGCTTTTAACACTATTTTTTGTTTCATTATTTGCATATAAGAATTGAGACAGATTTTTATGCTTTGATTTTGTAGACAGAAACTTTGCTATATTGGTTCATTATCTCTAGGAGTCCTTCATTGGATTCTTTAGGATCTTCTACGTATATTATTGTGTCATCTGTTCATATTATAGTTTGGCTTCTTTTCCATATTGGACCCCTTTGATTACATTTTTCTCCAACTGCTACAGCAAGCACTTCTAGTACTATATTAAATAATAGCACAGAAAGTGGACATCTTTGAGTTATTCTTAATTTCAGAGAAAATACATTTACATTTTTACTGGCTGTTGATATGTTGTAAGTATCTGCTACTATCTTGAAGTAGTTTCCTTCTATTGCTACCTTTTTTTTTTACCATAAATGGGTATTGGAGTTTTTTTCACAAACTTCCTCTGCATAAATTGATATAGTAATAATTGATGCTTCCTTTAGTTGGTATGGTGTATTACATTAATTGCTTTGCATATGTGGAACATATTAGCATCTCTGGTATGAATCCATCTTTACTGTGGTGGTGTATGACTATTTGATACATTGTTAGATTTGGGTTGCTAACATTTATTTGAAGATATTTGCATTAGTGTTCTTCAGTGAAATTTGCATAACATTTTTAGTAATATCTCAATTTGCTATGAATATTAGTGTAAATCTGACTTCATAGATGCTATTCTTTTTTACAATTATACTCAAGTGTTTCTATGGAAGTTCTACTTTCCTCTAATATGCTATATCTGTAGTTTCTTATACTTTTTCCCCGTCTTCTCTATTTTGTTCTGAGGTACCTTTATTTATACTTTGTTTTTCTCTATAATCCAGTTGTTATGTATGTTTTGTCTAATTTCCAAATGTTGAAGCTTTCTCTAATATTTTGTAGTTAATTTTAATTTTTATAGACTTGTGATTGGAGAACATACTTGATATGGTTTCTGTTCTTGTGACTTTTTGTACAAATGCATTATGTTCTAGATGTGAACAATCCTAGAAAATTATCCTTGTGCACTACAGGAGAATGACTTTTCAACGTTTTGAGACTGGAGAGCCCTGTGTGCATTAATCCCAGTTATTTCAGTTCCTCATTTAGGACTCTTGTTTCTTTAG